>NW_023994258.1:0-270000 GCF_015586225.1 Lucilia sericata
AACAACCAGCAACAACCAGTGTATAAATAACAATAACAACAAAATTGTTGTAAAATACAAGTAAGTATAAATAAGAGTGAGAAACTCCAATATATGTATGTATTGTGTATAGAAATCTATCTGTTTGTGGTTGTTTTATTTTTCTCCATATTTTTTTGTTTTAGTGAAATTACAAAAACGGATGTGGCCCCCGAGGGTTACAAATGTTTGTTGCATACAACAAGGCGCATAGATGCAACTAGAAAAACCTAAAGCTGTGAGGGCAGACCAAAGGCACCGCAAATTTTCAAAATTTAAAAAGAATTTACTAAATTTTTCCAATTAAATTATAGGGCGTATACTTTCTTTAACGAAACAAATGTTAATCATACGTACATTACAACGTTTATCAGAAAATAGTGTTTTGTTGATCTTTTTTCCTATTTATTTTTCTAATTTTTGAAATTTATTAAAAATGATAATTATAGAAAAAAACTAAACATTAGAGAGTCTTTTAAACGCTATTTGAAATAACAATTAATGTTTTAATATTCGCGTTCAAATAATGAATGAATAGAACTATCGCTGTTGTAATATTCATAAAATCAAATTAAACTTTTAATTTTATGTTAGTTCTTCTCTGTTTTATATTTAAAGATAACACCAAAAAATATACTAATACACCTAAACATGTTTTATTGTTGCCATACATAAAATTAAACGTCAGAAACGGAACTCATTGTCTTATGTTTTGAATTTATGGTCTTTTATTTGGCGTCCGGGACACATTGTTTTTCTATAAATACACAGCATTACACACACACAAACTTTTATATAAAATGTACATAGAATAATTGTTGTTATATAATACATATTCGGTGAGTACATATTTATTTATGGACGTATCCATGTGGATACATCAAAATGAAAAAAATTAACGAAAAAACTTAAGTACAAATTCGCACTGTGACGAATGAAAATGTATGGAAAATTTTAATTCTAATGACATATTTAGACTAGACTATAGACTAGACTATAGACTAGACTATAGACTAGACTATAGACTAGACTATAGACTAGACTATAGACTAGACTATAGACTAGACTATAGACTAGACTATAGACTAGACTATAGACTAGACTATAGACTAGACTATAGACTAGACTATAGACTAGACTATAGACTAGACTATAGACTAGGACTATAGACTAGACTATAGACTAGACTATAGACTAGACTATAGACTAGACTATAGACTAGACTATAGACTAGACTATAGACTAGACTATAGACTAGACTATAGACTAGACTATAGACTAGACTATAGACTAGACTATAGACTAGACTATAGACTAGACTATAGACTAGACTATAGACTAGACTATAGACTAGACTATAGACTAGACTATAGACTAGACTATAGACTAGACTATAGACTAGACTATAGACTAGACTATAGACTAGACTAGACTACTATAGACTAGACTATAGACTAGACTATAGACTAGACTATAGACTAGACTATAGACTAGACTATAGACTAGACTATAGACTAGACTATAGACTAGACTATAGACTAGACTATAGACTAGACTATAGACTAGACTATAGACTAGACTATAGACTAGACTATAGACTAGACTATAGACTAGACTATAGACTAGACTATAGACTAGACTATAGACTAGACTATAGACTAGACTATAGACTAGACTATAGACTAGACTATAGACTAGACTATAGACTAGACTATAGACTAGACTATAGACTAGACTATAGACTAGACTATAGACTAGACTATAGACTAGACTATAGACTAGACTATAGACTAGACTATAGACTAGACTATAGACTAGACTATAGACTAGACTATAGACTAGACTATAGACTAGACTATAGACTAGACTATAGACTAGACTATAGACTAGACTATAGACTAGACTATAGACTAGACTATAGACTAGACTATAGACTAGACTATAGACTAGACTATAGACTAGACTATAGACTAGACTATAGACTAGACTATAGACTAGACTATAGACTAGACTATAGACTAGACTATAGACTAGACTATAGACTAGACTATAGACTAGACTATAGACTAGACTATAGACTAGACTATAGACTAGACTATAGACTAGACTATAGACTAGACTATAGACTAGACTATAGACTAGACTATAGACTAGACTATAGACTAGACTATAGACTAGACTATAGACTAGACTATAGACTAGACTATAGACTAGACTATAGACTAGACTATAGACTAGACTATAGACTAGACTAAAGACTAGTCTGTAGACTAGTCTGTAGACTAGACTATAGACTAGACTAGTCTGTAGACTAGTCTGTAGACTAGACTAGTCTGTAGACTAGACTAAAGACTAGTCTGTAGACTAGACTAAAGACTAGTCTGTTGACTAGACTAAAGACTAGTCTGTAGACTAGACTAAAGACTAGTCTGTAGACTAGACTAAAGACTAGTCTGTAGACTAGACTAAAGACTAGTCTGTAGACTAGACTAAAGACTAGTCTGTAGACTAGACTAAAGACTAGTCTGTAGACTAGACTAAAGACTAGTCTGTAGACTAGACTAAAGACTAGTCTGTAGACTAGACTAAAGACTAGTCTGTAGACTAGACTAAAGACTAGTCTATAGTTTATATATTTAGGCTTAATTACAGACCGAACTCTTTTTATGAACAATTTGCTACAAATACTATAACGAAGGGGGGTATTTTGCTCTTCACTGTTTATCGTTAGCGGTATAAATGTAAGTGTGGTTTGATTATATTGGTTTTTAACAGTACCTACACTTATTTTGTTATTGTTGTATATTGTATGTTGTTGTTAGTATTGCAATTACATATTACCACACAAAAATAATACTTGTAATAATATCAAAAAAAAAAAATAGCAGCAACAAAAACAAGACTAAAACACAAAACTCTACTATCAGTAATGAACAAAAAAAACATATCAACTACAGGAAAAAAATGTAACATACGTGTTTTATAGTCGTATCTTTAAGACCAACTAACTCTATCACACATTCCATGGATGTAATATATAGTACGAACTACACACATGTACGTTTGGGGAGTAAGTATTGGATATTGTGCGCTACGTGCCATTTTACAGAAAAAAGTTAAAAAAAAAACTCTGCGAACCCATACATACAATACTGCTAGTAGGTGATTACTATTTTCTCCTTTATTTTTTATACCCTCCACCACCATCAGTGGTGATAGAGGGTATATATAACTTTGTCATTCCGTGTGTAACACCAAGAAATATTCATCTGAGACCCAACAAAGTATATATATTCTGGGTCCTTATCAAATTCTGAGTCGATTTAGCTATGTCCGTCTGTCCGTCTGTCCGTCTGTCCGTCTGTCCGTCTGTCTGTGTAAAACACGCTCACGATAAAACGAAGCAATAGAGCTTAACCAAATTCACCCAAAATGTTCTTCATTTTCCTAAGTTGTTTGGTATTGCAAATGGGCAAAATCGGTTCACACCGGGAAAAGTTATGAATCAAAATTTAAAACAACCTCGGAAAAAAATAAGCATTTTTTACACATTCTGATGTAGTTTTCTCGAAAACTATGCAAGATAATTCCATGGAAATCACCATGCATTCGTTTCTGCACAAGATCTTGATCCCTGCTGAAAATGGCCAGAATCGGTCCACAATTTCATATACCTCCCATACAAAAGTACATATTCCCGGAAAATGGGTTTTTTGTTAATAACTTCCGCCACAATGTCGATATCTTCACAAAATTTTACAAATTAAGATCTTATGTCAATAGAATTCTTTCAGAGGAAAATTTTTATGGATCGGTCCATAATTGGACATAGCTCCCATACAAGGTCCCCTCCCGAAAATCACTTAAACGCGCATAACTCATTACCAAATTAAGATATCCAAATAAAATTTGGTATAAGTATTGCCCATATGCATAGAAATATTACTGTGAAATTTTTTTCGGATCGGTCCATAATTGGTCATAGCTCCCATACAAGGTCCCCTCCCGAAAATCACTTAAACGCGCATAACTCATTACTAAATTAAGATATCCATATAAAATTTGGTACAGGTATTGCCCATATGCATAGAAATATTACTGTGAAATTTTTTTCCGATCGGTCCATAATTGATCATAGCTCCCATACAAGGTCCCCTCCCGAAAATCACTTAAACGCGCATAACTCATTACTAAATTAAGATATCCAAATAAAATTTGGTACCAATATTACTTATACGTACAGAAATATTGTTGTGAAATTTTTCTCCGATCGGTCCATAATTGATCATAGCTCCCATACAAGGTCCCCTCCAGAAAATCACTTAAACGCGCATAACTCATTACCAAATTAAGATATCCAAATAAAATTTGATATAAGTATTGCCCATATGCATAGAAATATTACTGTGAAATTTTTTTCCGATCGGTCCATAATTGGTCATAGCTCCCATACAAGGTCCCCTCCCGAAAATCACTTAAACGCGCTTAACTCATAACTAAATTCAGATATCCATATAAAATTTGGTACCAATATTACTCATATGTACAGAAATATTGTTGTGAAATTTTTTTCCGATCGGTCCATAATTGGTCATAGTTCCCATACAAGGTCCCCTCTCGAAAATCACTTAAACGCGCATAACACATTACTAAATTAAGATATCCATATAAGCTTTGGTACAAGTATTACTCATATGCACAGAAATATTACTGTGAAATTTGTTTCCGATCGGTCCATAATTGGTCATAGCTCCCATACAAGGTCCCCTCCCGAAAATCACTTAAACGCGCATAACTCATTACTAAATTAAGATATCCATATAAAATTTGGTATAAGTATTACCCATATGCATAGAAATGTTACTGTGAAATTTTTTTCCGATCGGTCCATAATTGGTCATAGCTCCCATACAAGGTCCCCTCCCGAAAATCACTTAAACGCACATAACTCATTAGTAAATTAAGATATCCATATAAAGTTTGGCAGAAATATTGCTCATATACAGAGAAATATTACTGTGAAATTGTTTTCCTATCGATCCATAATTGATCATAGCTCCCATACAAGGTCCCTTTCAGAAAAACACTTAAAGGCACATAACTCATTACCAAATAATGATATGTATGTATTTTTAAAATCCTTAAATCTTTCACACACATGCATACATGCAAATACGAGATATCGCTAAAGCATATCTTAGGGCGCTATAAAAATTTAAATGAAAGTGGCGTTTCTAATGTTCAATAAATCTTGGAATTGTAGTAGATTTAAGCTGTTTAAATCTTGGGATTTTTCTATTTAAGACATGAGAAAACTTATTTCTACAAATATTTTATTAATTAGAAATGTATTAATACAAAAGTTGCTGGTGGAGGGTATTTAAGATTCGGCTCAGCCGAATATAGCACTCTAACTTGTTTTGTTTCAATATCACTTTGACTTTATATAGGAAGTTAAAGGAACTTAGCAGCAGAGTGCAACGTCAGACCACATTTTGTTTTGCCAAACTTGCCACTAAACAAATAAATTACTCTATTTTCACTTGGTTTTCCTTTTTTGTATCTATTTTATTTTGTTGTTAGAATTTTCGCAACTGTTTTGTTGTAGTTGTTGTTATGAGACTGATTGTATATTTTGTTAACTTATTTTATATTATAGTGTATTTGTGCAATTGTTGATGGTCGATTGAACTTTGGCATTATTTTAAATATCGTATCAGTGTATTCATAGATATGTATATGCCACCATCCTCGAGTCTTGACTATAGTCTGATCTATAGTCTTGACTATAGTCTATAGTCTTGACTATAGTCTAGTCTATATTGTTGACTAAAGTCTAGTCTAGTCTATATTGTTGACTAAAGTCTAGTCTATAGTCTAGTCTATAGTCTTGACTATAGTCTAGTCTATAGTCTTGACTATAGTCTAGTCTATATTGTTGACTAAAGTCTAGTCTGTAGTCTTGACTATAGTCTAGTCTATAGTCTTACCTATAGTCTATAGTCTTACCTATTGTCTAGTCTATAGTCTTGACTATAGTCTAGGATATATTCTTGAGTCTAGTCTATAGTCTTGACAATAGTCTAGTCTATATTGTTGACTATAGTCTAGTCTATAGTCTTGACTATAGTCTAGTCTATATTGTTGACTAATAGTCTAGTCTATATTGTTGACTATAGTCTAGTCTATAGTCTTGACTATAGTCTAGTCTATATTGTTGACTAAAGTCTAGTCTATAGTCTTGACTATAGTCTAGTCTATAGTCTTACCTATAGTCTAGTCTATAGTCTTGACTATTGTCTAGTCTATAGTCTTACCTATAGTCTAGTCTATAGTCTTGACTATAGTCTAGTCTATAGTCTTAACTATAGTCTAGTCTATAGTCTTGACTATAGTCTAGTCTATATTGTTGACTAAAGTCTAGTCTTTAGTCTTGACTATAGTCTTTACTCTTGACTATACTCTTGACTATAGTCTATAATCTTGACTATAATCTAGTCTAAACTCTTGACTATACTCTAGACTCTATAGTCAAGAATATAGTCTAGTCTATAGTATTGACTATAGTCTAGTCTATAGTCTGGTCTATAGTCTAGTCTATAGTGTTGACTATAGTCTAGTCTATAGTGTTGACTATAGTCTAGTCTAAAATGTTGATTATAGTCTTGACTATAGTCTTGATTATAGTCTAGTGTATAGTCTTGTCGATTTTGTAAGAAATTTTAGCGAAATTTCAATTCGGATCCCTATGACTATGTGTTCTTTCGACGTTGTAAAATAATCAGTTAATTTTTAGCTTTAATATCTAGAAGTGATGATGATTACAGCTTCAAAAAGCATTGCTTTGCAATCACCAAAATAAGATTCTGTGTCCTGTCATCTCATTTAATGATCTTACACGTTTACAAGGTTTACGAGTTGTTTGCATGATTTTCAATTGTAATTTTAGAAAATTTACGAAAAAAAATCATAAGGAGTATCAGTATTATATTTCATCTTTCATTGAAAGACACTATTTTCTATTTAATAGATCATACATCCAATGGCAACGATCATCATACGGAGTATTTTGCAGGACAACAACTGCAAAGAACATTATATTTTACTTGCCCATGGGATGAAATTTACTAGTTTGGTTGTGGTAAGCGAGAAAAAGAGAGTCTAGGAGAACGAATGATGAAAAAAGACGAAGAAAAATATTTCATAATAAAGATTGAAAAATGATGATATGAGAATTGGATAAATTTGTCCTTCAATCATGAAAAATGTGTGTATAGAATGATAAACACTGAAAGAAATTTTTATCGGTAAAAAAATTATTGAATTTAAGTAGCGGAAAAGGTTTGTTTTTGAATGTTCAAAAATTCAGGTAACCATCTATAAGCTTTGCCAGAGCCATCTAGAGAGTTCTACCTAAGTAACAATTAGAACGTTTGAACTATATTATCAATAAAAACAGTTTTGGCAACGTCATAAATTATCAGAACATTAAGATAACGAAATGATTTCACAAACACAGGAAGATGGCGCTACTTGATGAATATTGTAGGACATTTTGTAAGTGACATCTTAATATTTTTCTTCTCAGTGTACCTTGAACACTTGTAGTTTAAATACTTTTTTTTCCAAAAAGTTACTCTATAAACACCCTCCCCAAGAGCTTTAGTTTACATTTTTACACAAAGTCACCAAGAACTACAGAACACAGTCCAACTAAGTACACAATCAAAACAAAATCTTTTTTTTAAATCATCGTCGCCCTCATCTTTTGTGGTTTTTCGTTCGTCAACACAGGTCTGCGTTTCTAACTATCTGTAAAGTCTATAAAGTCTCCAAAAAACAAAATAAAGAAGGAACAAATATAATTTACTTGCTAGCGGTCAATTGACGATATTCACTGCAATCAATTGCATTTAAGAATGCATTGAACCAACATTCCTTTAACAGCAGCAGCAGCATTAAAACAAAGACCAAAAACGAACTGAGAAAAAAAGACTGAGCAACATTTTAATCTGATAACAATCGATCGAAATGGGCGTTTAAGACACGACTTTTGTGGCTTTAAGAGAAGAAAACGAAATTGACTTAAATGTAGTGTGGTGGTTGGTGGTGGTGGTGTATGATGTGGTATAAAACTTTAAGTCAAAGTACAAAAATTACTCATGTTATTGCTGTTGGTGCTTGCTGCCAATGATGCTGACGACGATTATAATGACTATGCCGAGTATGATGTGGTTGATGACGACGACGAAGAATGTTTGTAGAGGACATGCGACATACCAGTGATTATTGTTACCAGATCATACTTAATGCCCCTAAAAGTAACAAATCATAAGAATGCATCTATTGAACTAAACACACAAACACACACGACAACAACACAATGGGCCTGTAAAGTGCTTTAAGCATTTTAAGGTTATAGGATTTTGTCAAATTATTTGTAATAGTTTTGAATTTTTTTTATCGATAACAAAGGACCATTATTAAACGTAATGCACATATATAATATGAAAGAATGTTTTTAAAATGAGCAACAGAAAAATATTTTTGAAAAGAATAACTAACAAAACATCGTTTTAAACCCTACACCACTATAGTAGGGAGGGTATTATGCGTTTGTGCTGATGTTTGTAACACACAAAAAGTATACCGATCGACTCAGAATCACTTTCTGAATAAAACATGGAAATGTAAGCACAAATGACACTGCCGACTTTTGTAATAATCGGCCCATATTTGACCCTAGCCCCCATACAAACCCGCCTTTGAAAATATCTTAAACGTCCAAAATTGACTACCTAACTAACTAACTAACTAACTAACTAACTAACTAACTAACTAACTAACTAACTAACTAACTAACTAACTAACTAACTAACTAACAAACTAACTAACTAACTAACTAACTAACTAACTAACTAACTAACTAACTAACTAACTAACTAACTAACTAACTAACTAACTAACTAACTAACTAACTAACTAACTAACTAACTAACTAACTAACTAACTAACTAACTAACTAACTAACTAACTAACTAACTAACTAACTAACTAACTAACTAACTAACTAACTAACTAACTAACTAACTAACTAACTAACTAACTAACTAACTAACTAACTAACTAACTAACTAACTAACTAACTAACTAACTAACTAACTAACTAACTAACTAACTAACTAACTAACTAACTAACTAACTAACTAACTAACTAACTAACTAACTAACTAACTAACTAACTAACTAACTAACTAACTAACTAACTAACTAACTAACTAACTAACTAACTAACTAACTAACTAACTAACTAACTAACTAACTAACTAACTAACTAACTAACTAACTAACTAACTAACTAACTAACTAACTAACTAACTAACTAACTAACTAACTAACTAACTAACTAACTAACTAACTAACTAACTAACTACTAACTAACTAACTAACTAACTAACTAACTAACTAACTAACTAACTAACTAACTAACTAACTAACTAACTAACTAACTAACTAACTAACTAACTAACTAACTAACTAACTAACTAACTAACTAACTAACTAACTAACTAACTAACTAAACTAACTAACTAACTAACTAACTAACTAACTAACTAACTAACTAACTAACTAACTAACTAACTAACTAACTAACTAACTAACTAACTAACTAACTAACTAACTAACTAACTAACTAACTAACTAACTAACTAACTAACTAACTAACTAACTAACTAACTACTAACTAACTAACTAACTAACTAACTAACTAACTAACTAACTAACTAACTAACTAACTACTAACTAACTAACTAACTAACTAACTAACTAACTAACTAACTAACTAACTAACTAACTACTAACTAACTTACTTACTAACTAACTAACTAACTAACTGACTGACTAACTAACTAACCAACTAACTAACTTACTAATTCCCATATAAAGCTTCTTTGACACAATTTGTTTTTCATTAATAAATTCCTCAAATACATCGGAATTAGGGTAAAATTTAATAATAAAGTTTCTTCATGAAAAATTAATTATTTTTAAAATATACTCTCGGTGTAGGGTATCACATAATCGGCCATGCCAGACTACACTTTCCTAATTGTTTGCAATTCAAGACCAAACATCATCAGGAGATGTTCGGAAATTCAGTTTGACGATGATATTCGAGAGTTGAACGATCAAACTTCAGAGCGACAGTTATGTTGACAGTGCAATTGGTAAAAGGATTTACTGGTAAATCGGTTTAATGAATTTCAACTCGATTTACGATCGGTTAGTTAAAAAGGAGAACTTAAAACAGTTCTTTATTTGTTCTCGACGATAAATACGATTTACAAACAACTGGTTAAACTGAAATGAACGCAGAAAGAACTTTGAAGAATTTGAACATGAATATGCAAAGGAATCGGCTTAACTACGAAGTCGAGAAGATTTCAGTGGCTCATGATCGCATCTAAGAGTAGGAATCCGAAAAAATAATCTAAACTAAAATAAAATCAAAAAGAGTTCTGGAACTCTTGACCTAACAGCTAAAGTCTGGTATTTTGAGGCCCTTATGATCACTAAACTCATTTTCGAAAGGGGATGTTATATGGAGGATAGCGTTCAATCCCAATATCTGTTTAGAACCAAATTAATTAATTATAAAAGTTCAAATTACAATTCAAACTGTATTTTAAGCGACAAATGTATCTCCTACTAACAAGAAAAAAACGTAGTAAAAAATTTCCTGCCAAAAAAAGTTAAAAAAAACAGGTTCAGTGGGTGTGTAAATAAAACTGAACTGTTATAATATTAAGCAACAGCCGGATCGGAGTTTGTCGTGCCATTAAAGCCAAGTTAAGCAGGTACAATAACAGCAACTAACAAAGCCACACATAGACTATTTATATGTGTTTCTATGAGAATAACTATAACACAAAAAAATGTAAGCTAAAGCTCATTGTTAAAAGGCGGAGCAGGTGGTTTTTTGCTATTGTTGGTGGTTGGTTCATGTTAAATATTTGACTGGCTTTGATTTCATTTTCAATCTTTCATGCTGTCCATTCTAAATAGATATTTTTGTTTTTGTTGCCTATTGAATGTCTACAAAAAAGAAAAAAAAGAGTCAGTCTATGGGTCTAGTACTATATAAATTTTGTTGATTCTTT
Organism: Lucilia sericata; assembly: GCF_015586225.1. NCBI lineage: Eukaryota > Metazoa > Arthropoda > Insecta > Diptera > Calliphoridae > Lucilia > Lucilia sericata. The sequence continues at coordinate 11,181 of NW_023994258.1, forward strand.
TTTGTTGTTGTTTTTTTTTTTCAGATCATTGGTTAGTTTATTACGAACGTTTTGTTGATTTTGTAAGTTGTTGTTGGTGTTGGATATATTTCTGATTTTTGGTTTCTGGTGGCTTTAGGTGAATTGTGGTTTAAATTTTTTATTATTGATGGCAATTCTCGATATAAAAGACTCATTCATATATATACACACACACTTATGGACAAAAGCTATTACAACAAACAGACAGACAGAAATATATTGGATTACAGAAAAACAAAAACACAAACAACAATAAGTATTAACTGAAATAATAACATTCAATTGCACTTTACTTTTATCGTACAAAATCATTGTGGCAATAAAACCAACTACAACAGCAACAACAACAACAATTGCATTGTAAAGAAAACAAAACAAATCACTAGACCAGCTTCAGTTTCTGTTCAGAAAATATATAAATGAAAATGGTAGAAACAGAGTTGCCATTATCAATCAACCTTAACTAACTCTTTAACCTACTAATGTGGTTGGTTGGGTTACTTACTACAAACGCTTACATGTAAGGAGTTCAAAAAGAAAATTTAAGTGGAAATGTAAACATATTCTACAGGTTTCTAAAGCAATCTGGAGAATTAATAAATATTCATATACACAGAGGGAAAAAGAAATATACATGCCTGTTACCAAATTGACACCAAACTGTATAATTTTTCAATACCATCCGTTGTCAAAGCATATACATGACAAACAATCCGTTGCCAATAGTGAGCTTTTAACATTTAGACAACGGGTGTGTATATAATTTAGATTTTGACAACGAATTGTTGCAATGTTGCGTTCTCAACATTACATAGTGTTGTCGTACGTATGTGTATACTTTGACAACGGATGTTATTGAAAAATTATAAACTCTTTGGTGTCAATTTGGTATTGTAATTTGGCTTGTATATTTCCTTTTCCCTCTGTGTATCGAATTATAAATAAGTCATTACTAAACCACTTTCCTGTAATCAAAAGTGTAAGTAGTAGTCTTATAAAAACAGTTATTTTAAAGAAGTCTTTTTAATAGGTATTCCCCTTTTAAGAATTTGATGTATTGCTGGCAATCCTTGAGTTTTTTTCTGAATTGGTGGACGTTTTTTTTTTTTTTTGGCAATACATTTTACAAGTTTCAGTAGCAAATTGATTTCGTATTCCATAGATTTATTGGTGGTATTGTAAGATTTTCTGTTGTTTTTTTTTTATATGTTTATTTTTTGACCAGCTTTTGTTTTGTCTGTTATGTATTGTTGTTTTTTGTTTTGTTTAGTTTGGCCAAGACTGATGTGATTACAAATTCGTTAAATAATTGACTTGATACCAAAAGGATAACTGACATTTTAGCTAAATATTTGCCTCCAGTGATTATTGAATCATTTATCATTTATTTGAAAAAAAAAATATTTAACAGATTTGTTGTTTTTACTACAAAATGTCAAGAATTTTAAAAGTAGAAATCTATCATTGGTAAGATTAAAAAAAAGTTTTTCAAGATTAAAACTAGACACATTTTAATGAATGTAGTAAAAATGCATTCTTTGCTATTATCACTATCTCTTTGATCTTCTTTATAGGCAAAAAGAAAAGTTTTGAAATGCAATTATTGTATGACGAAACTATAAATTTGTTTTTTCTCTCCCTTAAAGGGGGTTGATAAATTAATGCAATACTAGTTGGAAGTTAAAATGCCAGCCTAACAAGCAACGATTTGTGCGAGGTCATGTCAAATAAAAAAAAAACAAAAATTTAACTCGAAAAAATAAACGGAAGTTAAAACAACGCCATATTGCAATTGGGGTTTTTCTATATAAAAACATTAACAGTTTTTTTGTTTCTACCAAACAAACTATAATATTTTATGTACTTTTTGTAACAATAGACCCGAAACGTATCATACCACAAAGGTAAAAGATATTTGGCAAAAAAAAAGGTTGTAACGGAACTAGAAACTTTGTACACTTTGTAAATGGCGTTTAAAGTGCAAAAGTCGCATATTTTCAGTTGAACCCTTTTAAAGGCATTAAACTAAGCATATGTGAAACTACTACCTGTGAGTAGGGTAAATTGATGAGTTTATTGTAAATAATAATATTTATTTTGGTTAATTAAACAAAAACAAAAACTGGTCCTTCGAACCGAAAGGGAAATAGAAATATTCGGCCTTATATGAATCGTCTTGTTAAATTGGTATTACGAATATAGAAAACGACTTAAATTCCACTATATTTATACCCTACTATAGTGCGGAGGGTATTATGCGTTTATGCTGATATTTGTAACACCCAAAAATATTGATCCTACACCCACCTGAAAGTATACCAATTGGGTCAGAATCACTTTCTGAGTCGATTTAGCTATGTCCGTCCGTTTGTGTGTCCATGTAAACCTTGTGCGCATTCTACAGGTCGCCATTTTTAAGTAGATGAAATTTGGCACATAATCTTCTTTTGACTTTTAAAGGTCGAAGCCTATTGAAAATGCTTAAAATCGGTCCATTATTTCGTATAGCCCCCATACAAATGTTCTTGTAACACTTCAAAAATCGGCAAAACTTAGATAAGTCTTAATGATACTGCTGATCTTTGAAATGATCGGACCTCATTTGAACCTATTAGCCATACAAAGTCCCCTCCAGAATATGAAAAAGGTCAAACTTCACTTATAAACACTAATATCGCGATTATATTCTGCATAAATAACTGATGTAGACGTAAGTCCCTCTATCAAAATTTATAAGGATAGGACCATATTAACCCCCTGTCCAAATATAACCCATCTTTTAGAAAATCCCTTTTTTGTCAAAAAATTTTTAAAATACATATTACTAAACTGGTAAGAAAGTATAGTCGGGCGTGACCGACCACATGATACCCTACACCAGTTATGAATATTAAATCTGAGTTATTTTTCATATTAACTTGATTCCGATTTATTTAAGCAATTTATTGACGAAAAACTCATTTTCTAAAAGAGGCCTTATATGGGGGATAGGAGCAAATGTGGACCGATCCCGATAAAATGGGCTGGATAGATATGTATTTATATAATATTTGTCTGTGCTAAATTTCATTGCAATAATAGTGATGATAAATGAATTGCGGATATTCATGTCACTTTCTGAAGGGGGCTTTCTATGGGGGCTAGAGTCAAATGAAGTCCGATCATTTCGAAATTCGGTAAGGTCATCAAGTCTTCTATAAAACTTTTTTGTGCGAACTTTCATCGAGATACATTTATATTATACATAATTATGAGCTCAAAAGCCCTTTTTGGGGGGTTCAGTTGTATGGGGCCTAGGTGAAATAATGGACCAATTTAACCATTTTCAATAGGCTTCCTCAGAACAAATTTGTATTCCAAATTTCATCAAATTATCTTGAAAATTGCGACTTGTACTTTGATAACAACGTTTACATGGACACACGGACGTTCGGACGGACATCGTTAAATCTACTCAGAACGTGATTCTGAGTCGATCGGTATACTTTAAGGTGGGTATAGTACTAATATTTTAATGCGTTACAAACATCAGCACAAACGCATAATACCCTTCCCACTTCAGTACTTTATTATTGAAAAAATAAACAAAATTTGTAACATAATCACTGGTGTAGGGTATCACATAGTCGACCATGACTAGGGATGCCAAACGGGAATTCCCGATTCCCGAAAATCCCGGGATTTTCGGGATTTGAAAGTACCGAAAACCGGGATTTTAAAAAATGAAATCCCGGGAAATTTCGGGATTTTAAAATCCCGAATTTTTAAGTATTTTTCCGCTATTTTATACATTATAAAGTACTAAATATGAGAATTTAAAAAGTTTTTGGACTTAAGATGACTCTACTAACTTACAAGCTGAAATATCAAAAAAAAAGTAAGAGTGCTATATGCTTTTCTATAAACATCAGGGTGATATTACTCATCAAATTTACTGATAGGACCTTATATGAGAGGTAGGGTGAATCATTGACCGTTTTTATAAAATTTTTCATAATTTTTTTAGACCAATTTTGGTTCATACACTTTCCGGTAGGAAGATTTACGTTCCTATAAAAGTTTCTTAGCTTTTGGCGAGTAAGAAACTTACTTATCTCAAATTTCATCTCTACACTCGTACTTGTAAGCCAGTAATGAGCGTTAAAGTATTTATCTGGATGGGACCTTATGTAGGGGTAGGGTCACTTATGGACCGAAACACATAAAACTTAGTAGAGAGATTTTGACTCGCATGAAACATATGTGTATCGAATTTCATCGCTATACTCGTATTTTTAAGCCAGTAATGAGCGTTAAAGTCATTTTTTTAACGGGACCTTATATGGGGGTAGGGTCAATTATGAACCGACCCACATAAAATTTGGTAGAGAGGTTTTGGCTCGTCAGGGATTTACGCATATAAAATTTCATTGCTATACTAAATAGGCATAGATACTATCGGATATATAAAAATAACAAGTACGAAATTATAGGCGGGCGAGGCCGACCATATAACCCCATACACCAGTTATGAGAGTAAAATGTAATTTAGTTTTCATAATAAAAGTATACCTCGCCTCCGATATATTCTAGCACTTTATTGTTAAAAAACTATTTTTCTGAAATATGGTTGGGGGAAGGACGCCATCATATGAGTCGATCGTCATAAAATTTGGAGGGCGAATTTACGGTTACATAAAATGTTTTATGCTGAATTTCATTGCGACAGTTCTCTTTTTAAGCGAATTGTGGACACTAATTCTTTTTTAAAGCTGTGTTTTGTATGGGGGCTCGGATCAAAAGCCCGATCATTTCAAATTTCATCAGCGTATTTTAGGAGAGTATAAAACAAAAGCACTACTCCGGAGAAACCCAATATACCATCCCTACTAGGGGTATAAAAAGGGCAATAAATAGGCATTGATACTATCGGATATCTATAATGGAAGTCAACCTGTCAATAAGATGGCGAGAAGATAATTCCCTTGGTTAGTAAACACGGGATATAAGGTGGAGGAGATATAGGTGCGGTACAGGTGCTCTATGTAGCCTCGTATGGATCCCCATTACACATACTATTTAAATATTATTTGGAAACCATTGTAAATTTGGATATCATGGGTATTATTTCAGGTTTTTATTCTACTATAGTATTCAATGCCTGGGATGGAAAGATTTTTATTCTAAGTATGTACTTTGAATTAATTTGTTTTTCTTTTCACAAAATGCTTATTGGAAAGTAAACACCTACTAAGAGTATTCATATTGCAATATGAAATAAAACATTTTATTTTTGTCGGTAAATTATTAAGATTTTTTGAATTTTTTTTATATTTTTCGGGATTTAGAAATCCCGAAAATCCCGGGATCCCGATATCGGGATTCCGGGATTTATTTAAAAATCCCGAATCCCGGGATTTCTAAAAACCAGTCCCGATTGGCATCCCTAACCATGACCGACTATAAATTCTTAATTGTTTTTTAAAATGGAAGTTTTTGTTGATTTTTTTTGCTCAAATGAAAGTTTAGACCATTTCCTTTAGGAGCTTTGTGATTACTTAGTGGGATGCGAGTGGGCTTATTCTTATTCACTTCTTATTCATAAAAATTCCAAAAACAGATCTTTTGTTTAAAAAAATTGAGTATTTTTTCAAAATCTGAGCTTTCAATACTATCTCGTACAAAATATTTCATATAAATTATGGGTAGGTATTTCGAATGAAACGATCGTACTATTCAAATTTGATCTTTTTTGGAAATAAAACAAAGTGATCTTTTTCAAATTGTTTAGTTCAAGAAATATTTCCCCCAAAAATTATATTGATTTCTTAACAAATGCAGAAATAGATCATTAAATCATTAAAATATCCTCAAATATCAAGACATCGATTGTTACAAAAGTTAAAATCTTGATATAATATTTCATATCTATAATCAAAATCTGATCCTTTGGATCAAAACTATAATGAATTGATCGTAAGGGAAAGTTTGAGAAATCTCCTTCTTCAAGAGAAGAATGAGGTTTCTCTATCTCCACCAAGATTTGGTTATGAAAAATAATATATTATTAACCTACACAGAGGGAAAAAAATATACACGACTGATACCAAATTGACACCAAATTTTTCAATAACATCCGTTGTCAAGTATTTAAATACAACAACAAAATGAAATGTAGACCACGCAACTTTGTCAACATTGCAACAATTCGTTGTCGCATTCTAAACTTTATGCACATCTGTTGTCTAAATGTTAACAAACGTGGTAAGCCTACTATTTACAACGAAATTCGGTGTTACCACGTTTGTAAACTTTTAGACAACGGATGTGCATAGTTTCAATAATACTTGACAACAGATGTTATTGAAAAATTTGGTGTCAATTTGGTACCAGGCGTGTATATTATTTTCCCCTGTGTAAGAATGAATTCTTTTAAATTCAAGTTAATTTTCAATACACCCACTCTCACACCAAACTATCAAAAAAACCTTAGTTGATATCTTCAACTAATAGGGATGTAATGCAATTTAACAAATTTCAAACATTTATTTTATACCATATTCTCTTTCTATTGTTGTCGTTTCAAAAAAGAATGCAATACAATTACAAAACAAAAAATTAGTTTTTTACTACCACCAACGGAAGTTGGCCATGTTTAAGATACATTTATTCCGAAAAATAACAAGAAAACTACATGTCTTTTATATGAAAATATTGTTTCCTTATATTGCAAAAAAAAAAATCCTTGCACGAGTTTACCGACAAATGGTGGAATCTATTTCGATACTAACAACAAAAAAAACCAATGGCCACCTAGAAAAAAGTCCTTGTTTGTTGTTCATAACAACAACAAACTTGTGTTTGATTTTGTTTCTATATCATATGTATGTAGTTGTAGTTGCATATAATTACCATGCAACTTGTTAACAAGAAATAAACAGCTGTAATTATTTGTTGCCATTATTTTATATAGACAACAATAACAACAACAATGTACTCGTCGTCATACCACACCATATTTGCTACAATTTACTATTACATTTCTACTTACAAGTACAAGTGAAATCTATGGCAAATCTAGTCTATGTGTCTGTCTTTACTTTTTATTTGCTTGTATTTTTCAAAACAATTTATCAACTAATTATCTGATTCGATTTTCTAAGGAAGTTTGGCAATTTATTTTTTTTTATATACATAGTTTCATATATTCAGGGTGAATGTTTGTTTGTATTGTAACCACGTGTGTTTTATAAATTGCACTCTTTATAAAATTTATAAATTTAAATGCAGTTTAAAGTTTTATGAAGTTTTTTTTTCATGTTTATAATGTTAACATTTTTTGTTCAAAATTTAATTTGTTAATGTAAAAATTTGTTGATTTAAGGATTATGGTTTGTTTACTGAATGCAATAAAAAATTATTTAAAAATGCATGCATATATTGACGTATTTAATGGTATCAAATGGGCAAATGTGTTTTTAGTACAGCAAGTTCATATTAAAAATATTCATTATTCGGTTTACTATATAGATTTTTTATTAAAATTTCCTAATATGGTGATATTTGTTAGCTGTTAACTCTGTGACAACAACATAACTGAAAATCGAGAACGAACTAGTTACAGTTTGAATTGTATTGTAATGAATGGATATTCAAAACTAGTTTCAGTTTAGGGTTCTCATATGTGTCATTGGCCTTGTTATGTTGATTAAAATCATTTGTATTATTTAAGAACAAACTAATATAGGGACTCAGGTCAGTTTGATAGAAATTCTACTTATTATAACTCAGTTATGAACGTTTAAGAGATTTTAACTAAATTTTGTTAGGATTACTAACAAACTTTTGAGATTTCAAACTATGTATATCTCATAGACCGATTTCATCCAAAATCACTAAACCAAAAACTTTTGCGCTTTTTGACAAACGTTAATCCGACATGTCACCTTCATATGAAGTTAATATAGTTTCTTCTAGAGATGAGAGTTAATTTCCCGAAGTAGACTGATATTTCATTAATAACTACTGTGATTGAAATCAAATAACTCTTAATTGCAATACCATTGTTAAAAATTTGCAAATCAGCTTGTGCCAACATAAGATGATAGACCAAAAGAATTCTTTAAATTTAAAATATTTCATATTAAAAATAGAAGAACTACAATGAAATACAAACTTATTTGGAAGATGAAACTATTCCATGATATTAGGACCCATTAAATAACATCAGTTAAATACCCCCAGCAACAAAGAAGCGAAAAAGAAGTAGAATTTACTTCATGGAAGTACTGAAAAAGACCTGAAGAAGTGATGATTTTAACACAGACCTGTCATAAGAGGGATGCCCTTTTTATTTGATTCCAAATTCACTTCTTCTGATGTCATTATCAAGAAGTAATTTTAATTAATTAGGACAATAGAAACATTTAATACAAAAGACCAAATATAACACTTTTTATATCATTAAAATGTAAGAACAAAAAATATATCTTCAACATTGAAAAAATAGTGCTACTTTTGAAGTGGTGATAATTGTTATTCTTTTGTAAGCACTTAGTTTTATTTTTGCTTGGCCCAACAAAAACTTACATTGAAATGTAATTTACTTAAACCATTTGCATTAGTGTTAGTAATTATATTAACACGAGAATAACATTGGAAGCACGCTCGCTTATAAAAAAGGTATCGCCTGCAAATAGGGAATTAAGTAAGTAGTTTTGTTTCTAAGAAAAATATCATACGTGTATACTATAAGTCTACTATAAGTTTTCACAAAAACAATAATTTTTGTAAGTCTTTACCAGACTTCTTCTAAGTAATGCAGACGGTATGTAGTAGTCATTGAAAAGTAAGTTCTTTTGTGAGTACCTATGACTATGTGGTGAAATAACTATGTACCTTCTGATCTTCGTTTTCGGATCTCTTAAAATGTTTAAGGCTCATAGTGGAAACTCCTGGTAATGCCATGATTAATAATTTACTTTCAATAACAACGACGTTCACTGGATCTCCAGTTCTGAACACCAAAAAATTAGTTACAGTTTCCCTTATTTTTCCATTACATTGGGGATTGTCATAGAATCCAATAATTGTCGGAATTGGATTTGAACGCTTCAAAAAACATGATCAGATTTAATAAAAGTTAATATCATCAGTTTTGTGTTCGATCGAGAACACGATTCATAATCGAGCAAATAACCGAATAAGATTTCATGAAACCAATTCCGACAATGATTGGATTCTATGACAAGCCTCATTATATGGTCTGTCTGCTTAAGGAATGAAATAGAGTTATAGAGAATGAATAAGAGTAAGGAGTAAGGAAACTCAAACAAAATTAACAAAAATCCCTTAAAAAGTCCTAATGTTTGGATTGAAATGGGCAATAGGATCGAAATGAAAATACCGGTAGTAATAAAAAATTCAAGCATAAAAAGACAGAAGCAATTTCCACAAATATAAGTTATTCTTCCCAAAAATGTAATATCTTACAAAAGGCCATTAAATGCAATGGGTTAAAACCGGGATAAATTCATATCTTATGCAAATATTTATCATTAAAGTTGCATTTTATATATGACATAAAAATCTCAAAAAGAACTTTTTTGTTTTCTTTGATCTAGTTTATCAAACAACAAATTTAGTTTAGTGGTCGCCCTAATGTGTATAGATTTAGTAATATCGATTATTAAATGAATTGGAAATACATAAATTAATGTACAAGCAATTTTTTTATTAATTAAAATTAAAACAACATTTCCATAAAAACAACATTTCCATAAAAATAAAAATTTTATAAACCATTTATAAAATAAAACAAGTAAGAAATTATGGTCGGGCCATATAATACCCTACATCTTTTACAAAAATAAAATGTGTTCATAATTTGATTACAAGGTCATAGCTAAATCGACTCAGAAAATGATTTTAAGCCGATTGGTATACTTTAAGGTGGGTATAGGACCAATATTTTTGTGCGTTACAAACATCAGCACAAACCCAATATACCCTCCCCACTAAAGTAGTGTAGGGTATAAAAATTTGTTTATGAAATCAAAAATTCTTCTTTAAAAACCCCTCAAAAAAAAAAAAGAAATCAATAATTTTAATTTTTCCTATATACGATTTTATTTATATTTATTTACTTAAATCTAAAGATATTTACATAAAATTTAGAATTTTTACAAAAGTATTATTTTTAAATTAGCGCGTTCTACGCATACAAAGTCTTTGGAATAAATACGAAAAATTCTATTAAATTTCTCACTGAAATTCTATGTCAAACATTTAAAAGATCACTAAGTGATATCCTTTTGAAGAACTTCGAGCAAGTTGCAACAGAACTGTTACATAAGAGCCGCCCTCTAGAGGAATTACATGGGAATGCCTCCCTGTTGAATAAGATATTGTTGATGATAGTGCAACTGTTGCATTTGTTGTCTTTGTTGATGATGATGATAGTTAGACCAGGCAGCTTGTTGTTCCCTTTGACTTTGTAGCAGAGCAGTTTGTTGAGCCATTCTAATTTCTTCGGGAGTGGGGAAGTAGACGGCATTTGGGGTATAGTGATGAGCATAGGCCATGGCATTTGACATGGTTTGATGATAGGGATGATGACCATAAGCAGCGCCGTAGTGTAATGAAGCTTTAGAGCGTATGGCACCAGTACCGAAAGAACGATTTATCATGGCATTATTACTGCGTCTTAGGCGGCCAGTGGTTTCACCAATAGTTAAATCTTCGGCGGAGGGATCCAAAGCCCAGTAGTGGCCACGGCCGGGATCATCTAGAGCACGGGGAACTCTGACAAAACAAGGATTCAAGCTGAGATTGTGGCGTATGGAATTTTGCCATACACTCTTATTTTTTTGATAGTAGGCAAAATTCTCAGCTATCCATTCGCAAATGCCACTGAGAGTTAAACGTTTCTCAGGACTGCTTCTAATGGCCATAACAATTAAGGCACTGTAGGTGTAGGCTGGCTTAGCATCCGGTGATTTGCTGCTGGTCGAAGAAGAATCATCACTTGATAATTCCTCTGATGTTTGTGATACCGAAGGACTGATGGGAGCACTGGGTATATAAGAGTTGGTTTCTGTTGCCTCCAAACAGGTCTTAGTATCCGACAATAAAGAGCGTATGGAGAAGTTTGATTGGAATACAGGAGCCATTGTTTTAAAATTATTTTATTTTAATTTTCTTCAAATATATATATAAAAATTTATTTTAGTGTAATAGCTGTGTGTGTGTGTGTGTTCGCTGTGATTGCTGAGTTGAGACTGATGACATTTCTCGGCGACACTTTAGTTTAAATACTAAAACTCGTTCGCTTGCTTTCGACAAAAGCCCCTGAACAAATCCTTAAAATTTACAAATGTTTTTAATCAACGGATATAGCATTTTAATTCGATGATTTGTTTAACATTTTCCAAATCTCCTGCTCGATGTGTGTGCGCGTACAAGAACGCTGCTACTGGATTACTGAATCCACGTTTAACTCTTGATGTTCTGAACTGGCTGAACTAAACTGAGCTAAGCTTAAGATGCGCACACACACAGAAATTTTGTGCGAATGTAGCTCCTTTATCAAATCCACAAACGCGGCCCACAATCCGCCTTCTTATAATCTACCTGCATGTCAACTTGGTTTACTGATTGAAAAGGGAATTTCTTTACCCTTTGATCGCCAAGATCAATGAAAGCCTCAGGATTCATTCATTGATCCTATACTCAAATCATTTGTAATTTTCAACAATTTTCAAAAGTTGTCTATCGCTTATACCTGCTTGTCCACGCTATTGTTCTGTTGTTGTCATTTAATTTTGCTAAATTATTAAATCCGGTTCCTTTAATCGGATTTTAGCGTCTTTTTCCGTTTTAATCTTTTCCAAACATACTACTCCGTCCGTTTAGCTATCTTGCTTTATCCTGTTTTAATCAGGTACTAGGAAATTTCTGTTTGCTGCGCTTTATCCCCGTATCATTTCGCATGATATTTCGAAAGGGTTAAACGCGTGAGTAGCGAAAGAGTTTAAACGATTTTAGATGGAATTTTCTTTTGCGCGTATAGTTACTTTCCACTTTCAGTTCGTGTGTGTTTGTATGTATGTGTATGCACTCATTTGCATACTTTGCACAAATCCCCTGGTGATTTTGTCCAAACAATAGTTGAGTATTTTGTCAAGACAATAGAACTAATGTCTGCTAATTTAAGAGTTTTGCTTGAAAATTATTTTGTTTTGTTTCACGATGCTTTAGCACAACAATGGAATTCTGATGAACTATTTCCTAGTACTTTGTTTGTCGATTGAGGGGATCATGACAATCTTTAAGACACTTTAAAGGGGTTAAATAAAGGCTGTGTAGTTTTGTTAAACAACAGATAGGGAAACGTGTATTTATCTATTGAAAATGTTGTGATAATCGTTAGTAATTTGAAAACAAAATACTCATAGTTGATGATATTTTACTTGGATGATAATTGTAAGTTTAGGAATTATTAGTGTTTGTATGCTTGTTGATGGAATTTCGATGGCTGATTAGGAAGTTTATGAAGGATTTTATAAAGATAAATAAAAATTAAAAAAAAAAAAAATATTCTAACAACCCATTCGCGTTATTTTCCCTTCTATAACCAGAACTAATCGAAGCTCTCTTAAACCAAGATATAGCACCAGATCTAAAAACTGAAAGTATATAGTGGATCAACAAAACTATATAAATAGATATATATGCAAATTTGATTACCAGATAAGTTGTACAAAGACACGATTTTGGTTAATTGTGATCGAAATTGCGGTCTTAGCTTGAGTAGTTGTCATCATACAATACTGGGCCGAAATTATGGCATCCGATATCGATTGAAATCTCAATAGAATCTAAATGGAGATTTCGATCGATATCGTATGACATAATTTGGGCCCAGAGCTCAAATTTGTTCCTATTAGAACCATATCAACATCACTCTCCTGAGTACCTCTTCGAAAAAAGTATTACAGCATTAAAGGATATTAAAAACTACCAATAATTAATTTCATTACCTAAAATAGTAAAACTTTTTACAAAGAATTTCCCTCAAAGTACTTCCTCATTTCTTTTATTAGAATTTGTGCTTTTGTGTAAAAAAAAAACATTTGAACTAAAAAGTCTTTAAACTCCTGATAACCGTATGATTACTGTATTATTATTTTTAAAAGTTGTGTTTTTTTCTTCTTCAACTTCGTAAATATTTGGCGTAATAAAATTCGAAAAAGCCAACCATCGTCGTCGAATCGAATGAATGGCATTCGTAGCCATCGTTGGTTGGATGGATAATCTGCAAGTGCGAAATAACCAATAATTTTAAAAATTTTGTTCAACAGTTATAAAGAAAGACTCTCGTAAACATGTTTTATTTTAGTTTTTGTTTTTTTCTTTTAAGTTGTTGTAAATATTACATGTTGCTGTTTAGAGCAAAAATAAAACTTCAATGAAAAAAAAAAAAACTTTACAAAACATTTAATTTACCAAAGAAAAACAATTTCTTTGGTTAAGTTTTTTTTCTGCTGTAGTAGTTTTAATTTACTATAATGCACCACAATATTAATAAAAACAACATCGGTACGTATAATGACAAAAAAAGCAGAAAAGTATGTGGATGAGTAGATGGGATCAACTAAATAAATGGATGTATGCAGTTAAAAACAAGACAGGATCATCAATACGACTAATAACCAAATCATGCCCATACATGCTTATATTTGTACTAAATACACTTGCATATCACAAGTAATATGGCGTTTAAAGATGTTAAGCAGGGATGGCAAAGTTGATCTAATTGAAATTTAATTCTGTTGTAATGTTCCCCCTAGACATACATATGTATAAAACAATTTGATAGTGGTTAATATCTAAAAAGTCAAAAGTATACTGAAAATATTTGATTCTTCCCATAACGACATAAGTAATACAGGGTTAAAATTACGTAGTTTCAAATCTATCGAATTTTCGGTAGTATAAAACAATATCGCAATTTGGCCCTTATAATTTTGTTACGTAGTAGTTTTTATTAATGTATATAATTTTCCATGCCTGGTATTCATACTCAAGAACATTGGACTAGGGAAAGAACAGTATTAAGTGGCGCCATTTTCTTAACATTTCATAAAATAACAAGAACTACAATTGTGTGTACTCCGTTTCTTCGAAGGTAGCATTATTCCTACCTTAAAGTATACCGATCGACTCAGAATCAATTTCTGAGCCGATTTAACGTCCGTAAACGTTGTTACTAAGTATACGTCACAATTTTTAAGATAATTTGATAAAATTTGGAATACACGTTTGTTTTGTCCCAAGGACGAAAATCGGTCCTTTATTTCACCTAGTTACCATACAACTCAACCCCCCGAAAAGGGCTTTTAAGCTCATAATTATGTATAATATAAATATATCTCGATGAAAGTTCACACAACCAAGTTTTATACAAACTTGATAAATTGATGAATTTTGAAATGATCGGACTTCATTTGACCTCTAGCCTCCATACAAAGCCCCCTTCAGAAAGTGACTTGAATATCCGCAATTCATTTATTAACACTGTTATTGCAATGACAGACAGCAGAGACAAATATTATATAAATAAAAATCTATCCAGCCCATTTTATCGGGATCGGTCCACATTTGCTCCTATCCTCCATATAAAAACTCTTGTTTTTATATTTTGTATGAAAAATTTTCGATTTTAAGGGGGGAAATTTGCCTTTTTCAACACCCCCCACCGTGGATCCGCGCTTGACCTAGATATACCATTATCAATATACTAAAGGGATAGAACCAATATTTTTGGTCATCAGTGGTGTCGGGTATAATAACTTATACGTAACTTTTTTAAATTTGGTCCAGCTCACGAACGGTCAACGCTGGTCTTGCAACAAAGCTCTGGTAAATTTTTAGAGGGGTAATAAAAACAAGATTTTGCATCCCACACAGTTTGAATGGGCCTAATGTATGTGCATATATGCATCCATTTCTCCCGTATTTTACTTCGTCCCTTATGGGCAATATTGCGGACCATCACATAGTATATGATCTAGTTCTAGAATGAATGTGGTTTATAGAAGTGTCTTCAACCACTGAAGTGATACTATTTTTCTGAAAGGTGGATCCGAATAGAATAAGAATATGTTTTTGAAATTTGCCAAACACCTCCAAAATCTTGAGTTACGGATAAAAACCCGTTTTTTCGTACTTTAAAGCATTTATGAGTCAGTAAGCAGAAGATGAGGCCTTCATAATGACATATATAACGTTTAAGTAACTTGGAGAGATATGTGTGAGTTTCACCAGCAAACATATTTTTTACCCTACACCACTTTAGTGGGGAGGGTATATTGTGATTGTGCTGATGTTTGTAACGCACAATAATATTTGTCCTATACCCACCTTAAAGTATACCAATCGGCTCAGAATCATTTTCTGAGTCGATTTAGCTATGTCCGTCCGTCTGTCCGTCCATGTAAACCTTGTAATCAGACTACAATCGCAATTTTGAAGATAATTCAATGAAATTTAGCACATGATCTTCTATTGTACCGTAAACGAAGCCTATGAAAATGGTTAACATTGGTCCATTATTTCACCTAGCCCCCATACAACTGAACCCCCGAATAGAGCTTGTAAACCTTGTAATCAAACTACAGGTCGCAATTTTGGAGATAATCTAATGAAATTTGGCACAAGATCTTTTATGGGACTGTAAACGAAGCCTATTGAAAATAGTTAACATCGGTCCTTTATTTCTCCTAGGCCCCATACAACTGAACCCGCCAAATAGGGCTTTTAAGTTCATAATTATGTTTAATATACTCGTATCTCGACAAAAAGCTGCAAAACCAAGTTCTATACTAGCCTTGATGACCCTGATGAACTTTATAATTATAGGGCCTCATTTGACCCTAGCCCCTATAAAAAGCCTCCATCAAAATTTTACTTAAATATCCACAGTTTTATTAAACAATAAATGGTTTATGTATATCTGAGGCAAGGTATAATTCAACTTAAATGATTTATTATGAAAACTGAATTACATTTTATTCGTATACAGGTGTAGAGTATTATATGGTCGGCCTCGCCCGACTATAACTTCTTACTTGTTTATATTAGTTTTGCACCGTTGTCCAAGTTTGAAGATGTTTTATGAAAGTATTTTATATAGGAACCGTACCATTTATTAACTGATTAGAAACCCATGTTTATTTATGAGTAAAACGCAACTTTGTTTTTAAAAGTCCGTTAGCAATTGACGACGTTATTGGGCTTTTTCTTAATACAAAATTGTTCAAAAACTGATTTCTGAAGGATGGGGGATAGGGTCAATAGTTTTTGTGGAGTTACAGTGAGTTGAATAGCCAAATAAAAGGGTTTTTACTTTCCTTACTAAACCCTCAAAATGTTACTCGAATATTTCGCTATCAATACCGTTTTATTCCAACTACAAAGTAGCACTTAATCTTAAGAGCATTCATCGGGAGATAAATAACCATTTTAGACTATTCAAATCTTATAAAGCTATATTAGACAGTCTTCAAACATGACTTTAGCTCTACGAAATCTTGCAACACTTTAATGAATCAATATGGATCAGTCTAGTAGTAAAATCATAATGCTTACTAGCTGAGGCTGTGCTATTTTTACTTGACACTTTAAATCTTACCCTACTCAAATGAGCAACACTGTAATCGTACATTATTCCCCTATACTAATAAACAAATTCTTAAGCCGTTTTTACTTTTACATATAAGTAAAAATAATCGCAGTAAACAGACAGATACATGTTGGATTTGCAAACATATCGACCGCATTCACTCACAATAGTTGATCACACAGTAAAAAACAATAAGAGGATGAGACAGGAGGCAGGAGGAGTAAGGAAAGAGTAAAGTAGCGTTAAGAAACAATTACCAACTTTACATGAAAATTAATGCAACGTTCAATAATTTCGCTTAAGATCTAAAGATTTCCCCGTATTAAAGCGTATAAGACAATAAAAAAGACCCTTGTTTTTTTTTTTGTTGCTGTTTGCATCGTATGGAATTTATTGGTTACACATTAAACATTAAGTTTAAAGTTGGGAAGTAGAAGAATTTGGTGAAAATAATGTTACACATGTCAGTTATTTAAATGTTGATGGTTTGAAAGAGAAACAAAAAAAGCAAGGAAGAACAAATTCCAATTATAGTTGATTTCCTTTTCTTTTTTTTTTTTGAAGGATAATTTTATGTTACAATTTTTGTTGTTGGTGAAAAGTAATTATATGCAGGTGATAACGTTTCTTTTTTAACTACTTAACATTATTTATAAGTTATATATTGGCTTAAAAATATTAGTTTACTGTGTTTTATAATTTATAGCGATTAAGTAATATTAAAGAAATTTTGATCATCATGTATAGTTTTTTTTGTGGCAAATTTACAATTATGATTGCCACTTGTTTTAAAAGGCTTACAATACAAATTTTTGGTTGTTAAAGACACATAATACTACACCCACAATATGCCAGTTAATGGAAACGTTTTATATAAAGTTGAACTATGACTTGTGCACAATAATAAGGGTATTCATAAGAGGTGGTAAATGCAAGCTATAAAAAATTTAATAAAGAGAAACATCTTTTATAGGAAATGTCTCTCTAGAAACCAAACCAGGAATAAAAGTTTTAAAAAATTTCCATTATTTTTCAGCAATAAGTGAATACAATTGCCAATTAATTCACCTACAGATGATTATCGGCGGCATTAAAATGGGCGACAACGTAAAAATCAAAATGAACAAAAATTCCGCCAAACTCTCGACAAATCTTTTGACGATGATGTTGACGTTGAAACGCATTGTCAAAAACAAAGATTTTTTTTTTGTAAAATTTTCAGCTCAACTTCAATGAGGTTGGCTGGTTGGCTGGCATATTCTATAAACAAAATTTCAAACAACTGCAGTATGACTGTTTGGCTGTTAGTATGATTGTTGTGTTGCATATTTCGCTTGTAGCTGTATATGCAACACTAGCATCTAAACGAGCCAAATGTTTGCTAGTTGCTGCTGCAACTGATTTGCTTTGGTTTTTTGCTAAGTTTTCCTACTATTTGCTGGCAACTTTTTTTTGTGATTTTAACATCAGAAGCTAAAGCATTAGCGCGAGCGAGGCTTAGAAACAAAAAAAAAAAAAAAATACTGTCTGTCTATTTGTCAGTAAGTCTGTCCGTCTGTTTGTCTATGTGTCTAACTTCGGGTGGATTGTTGTGTATTTGAGTAAAAGGAGTGTGTTGTGTTATAAGTAGTGATTTTCCATGGAAAATCTCTTTGGGTGTTTACTGAAAGTCATTTGTTTCCCAGAAGGTGGATGTTTAAAGTAGATGTGGCTGACGCGGACATTGTGACTGACTCAGCTGACTATTTGGTGGTTTTAGAAAATGTTGCTGTTGTTATTGTTGCAGTTGTTGTTTTTTTTTGCTATTATTGTGGGTTTAACTTGCCTCTATGCCGAGAGTACATACTGATTTCGTTAAATTTGTTGTGGTTTAAGATAAAGTAACCAAAAAAAGGAACAAAAACGATACAAATGAAAATCTATACATGCCATACATATGATTAGTATTTAATGCTATAATAGCCTTGAAAGGAATTTCTTCTTTTTTGCTTAAGATAAGCTTAAGATAAAAATCTTAAATGCAATTTAAGTATCGATTGGGTCTTTTTACCATTACTAATTTATCATTACTATGATCAAAAGAGACAAAGACGGGCGAAAAATGAAATGTTCAATTTATTGAATATTTAAATTAATATTTGAGGAAGTTTAGTGAAAGTAATTTTTTTAATGTGAATGAAACATTAAAAAATATATCCATATGTTAAATATAATTAATTAAGTATGAACATTTTAATTAAATGGGGTTAAATGTTTAGAGAGTACTTTAGCAATTAAAAAATTTGCAATTTAAACAAGAGACGTATTTCTAATAAAATCTTATTAAAATTAATAAACCTTTGATAAATATAAAATAGTCTATAGTCTAGTCCATAGTCTGCACTATAGTCTAGTCTATAATCTGCACTATAGTCTAGTCTATAGTCTAGTCTATAGTCTAGTCTATAGTCTAGTCTATAGTCTAGTCTATAGACTAGTCTATAGTCTAGTCTATAGTCTAGTCTATAGTCTAGTCTATAGTCTAGTCTATAGTCTAGTCTATAGTCTAGTCTATAGTCTAGTCTATAGTCTAGTCTATAGTCTAGTCTATAGTCTAGTCTATAGTCTAGTCTATAGTCTAGTCTATAGTCTAGTCTATAGTCTAGTCTATAGTCTAGTCTATAGTCTAGTCTATAGTCTAGTCTATAGTCTAGTCTATAGTCTAGTCTATAGTCTAGTCCATAGTCTAGTCTATAGTCTAGTCTATAGTCTAGTCTATAGTCTAGTCTATAGTCTAGTCTATAGTCTAGTCTATAGTCTAGTCTATAGTCTAGTCTATAGTCTAGTCTCTAGTCTAGTCTAGTCTATAGTCTAGTCTATAGTCTAGTCTATAGTCTAGTCTATAGTCTAGTCTATAGTCTAGTCTATAGTCTAGTCTATAGTCTAGTCTATAGTCTAGTCTATAGTCTAGTCTATAGTCTAGTCTATAGTCTAGTCTATAGTCTAGTCTATAGTCTAGTCTATAGTCTAGTCTATAGTCTATCTATAGTCTAGTCTATAGTCTAGTCTATAGTCTAGTCTATAGTCTAGTCTATAGTCTAGTCTATAGTCTAGTCTATAGTCTAGTCTATAGTCTAGTCTATAGTCTAGTCTATAGTCTAGTCTATAGTCTAGTCTATAGTCTAGTCTATAGTCTAGTCTATAGTCTAGTCTATAGTCTAGTCTATAGTCTAGTCTATAGTCTAGTCTATAGTGTAGTCTATAGTCTAGTCTATAGTCTAGTCTAGTGTAGTCTATAGTCTAGTCTATAGTCTAGTCTATAGTCTAGTCTATAGTCTAGTCTATAGTCTAGTCTATAGTCTAGTCTATAGTCTAGTCTATAGTCTAGTCTATAGGTCTAGTCTTTATCGTCTAGTCTATAGTCTAGTCTATAGTCTTAGTCTATAGTCTAGGCTATAGTTAGTCTATTAGTCTAGTCTATAGTCTAGTCTATAGTCAGTCTATAGTCTAGTCTATAGTCTAGTCTATAGTTCTAAGTCTATAGTCTAGTCTATAGTCTCGTCTATAGTCTAGTCTATTAGTCTAGTCTATAGTCTAGTCTCTCGTCTAGTCTATAGTCTAGTCTATAGTCTAGTCTACTAGTCTAGGTCTATAGTCCTAGTCTCTAGTCTAGTACTATAGTCTAGTCTATAGTCGTCTATAGATCTAGTCTATAGGTCTAGTCTATAGTCTAGTTATAGTCTAGTCTATAGTCTAGTCTATAGTCTAGTCTATAGTTCGTATAGTTAGTCTATAGTCTAGTACTATAGTCTAGTCTATAGTCTAGGTCTATAGTTTTAGCTCTAAGTCTAGGTCTATAGTCTAGTCTATAGTGCTAGTCTTATAGTGTAGTCTAGTCTATAGTCTAGTCTATAGTCTAGTCTATAGTCTAGTCTATAGTCTAGTCTATAGTCTAGTCTATAGTCTAGTCTATAGTCTAGTCTATAGTCTAGTCTATAGTCTAGTCTATAGTCTAGTCTATAGTCTAGTCTATAGTCTAGTCTATAGTCTAGTCTATAGTCTAGTCTATAGTCTAGTCTATAGTCTAGTCTATAGTCTAGTCTATAGTCTAGTCTATAGTCTAGTCTATAGTCTAGTCTATAGTCTAGTCTATAGTCTAGTCTATAGTCTAGTCTATAGTCTAGTCTATAGTCTAGTCTATAGTCTAGTCTATAGTCTAGTCTATAGTCTAGTCTATAGTCTAGTCTATAGTCTAGTCTATAGTCTAGTCTATAGTCTAGTCTATAGTCTAGTCTATAGTCTAGTCTATAGTCTAGTCTATAGTCTAGTCTATAGTCTAGTCTATAGTCTAGTCTATAGTCTAGTCTATAGTCTAGTCTATAGTCTAGTCTATAGTCTAGTCTATAGTCTAGTCTATAGTCTAGTCTATAGTCTAGTCTATAGTCTAGTCTATAGTCTAGTCTATAGTCTAGTCTATAGTCTAGTCTATAGTCTAGTCTATAGTCTAGTCTATAGTCTAGTCTATAGTCTAGTCTATAGTCTAGTCTATAGTCTAGTCTATAGTCTAGTCTATAGTCTAGTCTATAGTCTAGTCTATAGTCTGTCTATAGTCTAGTCTATAGTCTAGTCTATAGTCTAGTCTATAGTCTAGTCTATAGTCTAGTCTATAGTCTAGTCTATAGTCTAGTCTATAGTCTAGTCTATAGTCTAGTCTATAGTCTAGTCTATAGTCTAGTCTATAGTCTAGTCTATAGTCTAGTCTATAGTCTAGTCTATAGTCTAGGTCTAGTCTATAGTCTAGTCTATAGTCTAGTCTATAGTCTAGTCTATAGTCTAGTCTATAGTCTAGTCTATAGGTCTAGTCTATAGTCTAGTCTATAGTCTAGTCTATAGTTCTAGTCTATAGTCTAGTCTATAGTCTAGTCTATAGTCTAGTCTAGTCTAGTCTATAGTCTAGTCTATAGTCTAGTCTATAGTCTAGTCTATAGTCTAGTCTATAGTCTAGTCTATAGTCTAGTCTATAGTCTAGTCTATAGTCTAGTCTATAGTCTAGTCTATAGTCTAGTCTATAGTCTAGTCTATAGTCTAGTCTATAGTCTAGTCTATAGTCTAGTCTAGTCTATAGTCTAGTCTAGTCTAGTCTATAGTCTAGTCTATAGTCTAGTCTATAGTCTAGTCTATAGTCTAGTCTATAGTCTAGTCTATAGTCTATCTAGTCTAAAGTTAAAATTAAAAAAACATCTCTTATAATCACCTCATTGTTTAGATGATATAACACATTTTATAAACAAAGATGTTTTCTGAGCAGCTCAATGAAAAGTATAAATACTTAAATACTTATGTGTTAACATGTGCAAATTATTCCAAATGCATAACAATTATTTTTTTAAATAAATTTCTTACAGAAATAAACTCACCCACAATATTTCCATGCAAGCCGGCATTATTTTGTAGTTTTATTTTAGTACCCGCACCGATTCCCGTTTGATTAATATAAATTTACACATTGGTAACACTATTTTTTACACACTTTTTTTCTTTCAATTATAATTTGTAAACAAACAAAATTATTTTTGCATAAACAACAATAACAAACAGCAAACTCACACTCTACTCTCCATTTATTTCTTTTCTTTTATCATTGAGAGATTTTTTGATTTTCTTTTTTACATATTTCTTCTCAATAATATTGCATACAAAAAGGAACAACAACAAACAGCAAGCAAGAAAACTATGTAAAGGAATTTTTTTGGACATGCATCAACAAAATAAGAAAACAGCATTAAAAACAACAACAAGAACTCACGCAATTTGCTTTACTTTATGCTAATTTGTAATTTTACTTTTTTTAATTTAATAAAAAAACTTTATTTAACACTTTTTTCAATAACATTTTTAGATATTTTTATGAATTACAATATTACCTTTAATATTATACTAATTTTATGACGGTTAACACACTTTAACTTTTTTAAATTTGTAATTAAAGACGAGCGTTTTAACAATGCGACCGATTTTATTAATTGCGACAAGAAAACTAAATTCAATGATTTGGAGAGTAGGGTTACCAGTGTTTTGATGATGAAGTATTGTTTTGGAGAAAAAAGGGGGAATGTAGAGATACATATGTATGTATAATTTAGGCTTTTAATATAAAGTCTACATAAATATGTAAAAAATACGAAATTAGTACTTTTTGGATATTCAGACGATTAGGGGATTACAATTTAACCTATTTCCAGTACATTTATATAAAATTTTAGAATTTGGTAGATTTAGTAATACTAAATGGGGTGTTACTTGGAATTCCGGTAAAAAGTACTATTTTTTGTTACGTTTTCGTTCTTTGCTGGTACTTTTTGAGTTTTTTTATAATATTGATCCTAGGAACATGAAATTAATCATGTAGAGACCGAAGTTAATGAGAATCTATAAAAGGGGATTTTTTTTGATAATTTTTCGTGCTTCGAAAGGTATTTTTGAGTTTTTTATAATAATGAACATTAAAAGATGAAAGCCCGGGGTAAATGAGAGCCTATAAAAGGGGCCTTTTGGTACATTTTCGTTCTTCAAAAGTTATTTTTAGAATTTTCTATAATATTGAACATAAAAACCTAAAATTAAGGGAACTTTTTGGTACTTCAATATTTACTTTTTGAGTTTATTATAATATTGAATCTAGAAATATGAAGTGGAGCATGTAGAGACCGGATCTGAAAACGCGACATTTTTGTTAGCCCAGATTAAGTTAGAACACATACAAGGAAACTTTTCGCTCTCCAAAAGATACTTTTTGAATATTCTATAATATTGAACCTAGAAACATGAAATTGGGCATGTAGAACCCGGATTAAGTAAGAATCTATAAAATGCAACTTTTTCGTTCTTTAAAAGGTACTTTTTGAATTTTCTATAATATTGACCTAGAACATAAAATTAAGTATATAGGGCCCGTAGTAAGTCATAACCTATAAAAGGGGATTTTCTGGTACTATTTCGTTCTTTAACTGGTACTTTTTGAGTTTTTCGTTAAGTTTAACCTAGAAACATGAAGTTAAGCATGTAATGGAAGGAGTAAATGAAAACTTATAAAGGGGGACTTTTGGTACTTTTTTTAATATTGAACCAAGAATCATGAAATTAAGCATGTAGAGCCCGTTTTAAATGAGAGCCTATATATGGGTACTTTCCGGTTATATTTCATTTTTAACTGGTACTTTTTGCATTTTCTATAACATTGAATATAGAAACATGAAATTATGTTTTTTATACAAAATTAAATTTTTGATGGAATATTTAAGTGATCGATATGATTTAATGATTTTCGGCATATTTCAGGTTTTTCATATAAAAGTCGAGTAGTTAAATTGATTACAAATTCTTGCTGAACGTGTCTAAACATCAGTTTTGAGTTTTTTTTTTTTGGAAAAAAATTAACCGATATGTTTAAATATTATACGTTTAACTTTTATCAAGTGTCACACTGTGCTCTCTAAGCCCCCTTTACACGATCACACAAGTAATATGATCTGTCAAAATTTTGTGTAGAAGAGTACGGATGGGATCGATGTGGATGCAAAATTTTACAGTCGTATGACTCTCTTCATTTTTTGAAATGATTCAAAGAACAAGCAAGTCGCATTAGATCAGGGATGTATTTTTAAGTAAACACATACAAAAAAAGTGAAACAGCTGTTTCCATCTTACTTTGTTATTGTGTTATACCAATGGTGTGTAACACAATAACAAAGTATATAAATCATACGACTTTTATACTCTTTTTTGTCATACGAATGGCATTTCATTTTACTTTTTCATTAGATTTTACATAAAGTGTGATCGTGTAAAGGCCCTTTAATGTTCATAAGATTAAACCATGATTAAAGTATTTGAAGCCATTTTACTCGAAGCTTTAAGTTAAACTTAGGATCCCAAAACATTGACACTAACAATAAGTCACTCCATAATCTCTAGTAAAACATATGTTCACTAATACCCTCATCCATACTGATCTCTCCAAGATTGTCAAATACACAACAAACTAATAAGAGGTTTTCACACGACAACAGATATATAGAGAGAGAAAGATCATCAGAACACACCAGAGCAGATCATCTGCTGTTGATCCTTTGACTTGCTTCAAACTCAGTGAGACATTAAAATTACCTAAAGGTAACGTCAACAAATCAAATCATGTTGTGTATTGCAATTTCTTGATGGCCAAAGTACATCATTGGGTCTATAGTTAAATTATTATAATGCCAACAAATAACAACAAGAGTCAACTTTTCTTGAGACACATAAGTATCACTAGAATAACAACGTTTAAGAGCCACATTTACGTGAACAAAAAAAAATAAGGCAGAATAAACAGACACAAATAACAATTTTAAATTTAAACTGTCGTTGTTTAGAACAATTTTTTTAAAACTTTTTTTTCAGTTTTTAGCCAATTAAAGTTGTTCTCGTTCATATAAATGCGTTGATACATATTTTTTCTTCAAATGAAATCTGTCTGTGTTGTGGTGACGTTGACGTTGCTGAGTCTGGCTTAAGGTAAAAAAGTGTAAAATATACAAAGCCGCACATACATGTTGTAAGAAGACATGTATAACAACAAGTCATCCACCACCACCAATCGCATCATCTAGATCATCTTCAGCAATTTAAATTGGTTGGATAAATTGTACCTGATGTGTACAAACAAATATTATACATGTGTTTTTTAGGATGTTGCTGCAAACTGGCCTCTCTTGAAGGTTTAAACAGAAAGCACAAATTTTAAGTTTTACAAAAAAACGAAAAAAAAACGTCCTCATCGTCGTCAATTGTCGCTGAGCTATAATTTAGAATGTGTTTATTTGTTCTCAACTTGTAGCCACAAGTTTCTTTAAAGGGTTCTTCTATTAAATATAAGATTCTAGCAATTTATAATCCAAATGAAGTAATACGCCTATCTGCCAGATAAAAATCATGTGATCATTTGTAATAAAAAATCGTTATATTTCACATTAGCAACTAGCGAAGGAAATGTATCTGTATTAAATTAAAAAAAAATGGATATAAAATAGACAAAGGATGATCTGCTCCAGTGGGTTTTGGTCTTTCTCTCTATAAATCTGTTTGTTGTCGTCTGAAAACCTATTATTCAGTTCTAGTTTAATTCTAGTTCAATGATATTTCAATTCTAGACCAATTCAACTTCAATTCTAGTTTAGTTCTAGTTCAGTTCTAGTTCAGTTCTAGTTCAGTTCTAGTTCAGTTCTAGTTCTGTTCTAGTTCAGTTCTAGTTCAGTTCTAGTTCAGTTCTAGTTCAGTTCTAGTTCAGTTCTAGTTCAGTTCTAGTTCAGTTCTAGTTCAGTTCTAGTTCAGTTCTAGTTCAGTTCTAGTTCAGTTCTAGTTCAGTTCTAGTTCAGTTCTAGTTCAGTTCTAGTTCAGTTCTAGTTCAGTTCTAGTTCAGTTCTAGTTCAGTTCTAGTTCAGTTCTAGTTCTGTTCTAGTTCTGTTCTAGTTCTGTTCTAGTTCAGTTCTAGTTCAGTTCTAGTTCAGTTCTAGTTCAGTTCTAGTTCAGTTCTAGTTCAGTTCTAGTTCAGTTCTAGTTCAGTTCTAGTTCAGTTCTAGTTCAGTTCTAGTTCAGTTCTAGTTCAGTTCTAGTTCAGTTCTAGTTCAGTTCTAGTTCAGTTCTAGTTCAGTTCTAGTTCAGTTCTAGTTCAGTTCTAGTTCAGTTCTAGTTCAGTTCTAGTTCAGTTCTAGTTCAGTTCTAGTTCAGTTCTAGTTCAGTTCTAGTTCAGTTCTAGTTCAGTTCTAGTTCAGTTCTAGTTCAGTTCTAGTTCAGTTCTAGTTCAGTTCTAGTTCAGTTCTAGTTCAGTTCTAGTTCAGTTCTAGTTCAGTTCTAGTTCAGTTCTAGTTCAGTTCTAGTTCAGTTCTAGTTCAGTTCTAGTTCAGTTCTAGTTCAGTTCTAGTTCAGCTCTAGTTCAGTTCTAGTTCAGTTCTAGTTCAGTTCTAGTCAGTTCTAGTTCCGTTTGTTCAGTTCTACTTCATAGTTCAGTTCTAGTTCAGTTCTAGTTCAGTTCTAGTTCAGTTCTAGTTCAGTTCTAGTTCAGTTCTAGTTCAGTTATAGTTCAGTTCTAGTTCAGTTCTAGTTCAGTTCTACTTCAGTTCTAGTTCAGTTCTAGTTCAGTTCTAGTTCAGTTCTAGTTCAGTTCTAGTTCAGTTCTAGTTCAGTTCTAGTTCAGTTCTAGTTCAGTTCTAGTTCAGTTCTAGTTCAGTTCTAGTTCAGTTCTAGTTCAGTTCTAGTTCAGTTCTAGTTCAGTTCTAGTTCAGTTCTAGTTCAGTTCTAGTTCAGTTCTAGTTCAGTTCTAGTTCAGTTCTAGTTCAGTTCTAGTTCAGTTCTAGTTCAGTTCTAGTTCAGTTCTAGTTCAGTTCTAGTTCAGTTCTAGTTCAGTTCTAGTTCAGTTCTAGTTCAGTTCTAGTTCAGTTCTAGTTCAGTTCTAGTTCGGTTCTAGTTCGGTTCTAGTTCAGTTCTAGTTCAGTTCTAGTTCAGTTTTAGTTCAGTTTTAGTTAAGTTCTAGTTTAGTTCTAGTTTAGTTCTAGTTTAGTTCTAGTTTAGTTCAGTTCTAGTTCAGTTCTAGTTCAGTTCTAGTTCAGTTCTAGTTCAGTTCTAGTTCAGTTCTAGTTCAGTTCTAGTTCAGTTCTAGTTCAGTTCTAGTTCAGTTCTAGTTCAGTTCTAGTTCAGTTCTAGCTCAGTTCTAGTTCAGTTCTAGTTCAGTTCTAGTTCAGTTCTAGTTCAGTTCTAGTTCAGTTCTAGTTCAGTTCTAGTTCAGTTCTAGTTCAGTTCTAGTTCAGTTCTAGTTCAGTTCTAGTTCAGTTCTAGTTCAGTTCTAGTTCAGTTCTAGTTCAGTTCTAGTTCAGTTCTAGTTCAGTTCTAGTTCAGTTCTAGTTCAGTTCTAGTTCAGTTCTAGTTCAGTTCTAGTTCAGTTCTAGTTCAGTTCTAGTTCAGTTCTAGTTCAGTTCTAGTTCGGTTGCAGTTACTACAATTAATCCGAGAAGGTCTCTCATGATATCAAATAAATTTTCTAATAAAATAGTGATATGGAAGTACATGAACTCATATTGATTAACTTCCTTACCTATTTTTTCAAATTGCCCTTAAAAACTTTGTCATTTTTTTCTACTTTTTCATTCAACATGCAACATCACGCGTGTGGCATCAAAAAAATACTTTTAAAAAAGGCTATGACAGTTATGACAAGTTTCCCTTAAAATTATTTAAATTTTTAATTTCTTCATGCAACTGAATCGTGATTTAAATATGGCGAACTAAAATTCATATTCTAGCCAAGTTACCAATTTTTTGCCACCATCTCTACTTTGCCACAAAGGTTGCAGTAAAATGGAGACAACAATAATCAATTGTTGTTGTTATATTGTATGATTTTACAATGAAATCAACTCCCCTGTTGACGTTGTGGTTGCATATAAAATGCAACATTGACAACCGCAACAACCTATGCATAATGGCGAATAAAAATTGACAGTTTTAAAGGTCAAAGATGACATTTTGATTATTAATTGCTATTGAAAAGCTATTAATAAAATTGAAAAAAAACATGGTTGGATTAAACAATAATAGTTATGAATGGAAATAAAGCTAAAGTGTTTTTATTAAAAATACAATAGCCATTTGGTTAATAAATGTTATTTTTTTGATATGAACCTCTATCTACATTTATTTGTTAGTTCTATTCTCAGTCTGTTAGTTCCATTCTAGTTGCTTGCCAACCGCAAGCAAGATTCTATCATTTGTGGGCTGTCTTTAAATTAATGTCTAAGTTGTAACTTGTTTATGATCTTCTTTGTCAGAAATTATGATTTTAAACATTTGTCAAAATATTTCTTAAGAACACAAATTCTTAAGACTGGGTTCAGCGATTCATCGCGAAAGCATAGGAAATTTTTGATAATTTTCTTATTGAAAACGATCAAGTGATCACTGATTTAGCTTATTTTCTCAATATTTGATGCAAAAAACTATTATAGAAAGAAGATGGAAGTGATCACAGTTTTTTACTCTCAAAAAATTATTGAGAAATCAGTACTTAAACCAACCGGGAGCAATTTTAGAAGCACGATAAGTACGATTTTTCTTAATTTCTCCTTAAGAATAAATTGACAAAAGTTCAAATCCTTTAAGTATTTAATTTAAATCTTTTTTGGATCAAAGTGATTGATTTGAGAAAAAAATACGATTGTTTTAAGAATATAAAAGATTGAATTTATTCCAAAATGTTATTGATTTTAGCTTGATTTGTACTTGATTCGGGAACATTTCGATCCTGATGTAATCATTTAAGAATGAGTAATAAATCTGTGTCCGATCACTGATTTTAATTTCCTAACTGAAACGTTATTTATTACTTGAGCGATCTTAGAACAATTGATCAATAGAACCATTTTAGCTATTTTCTCATTTGGATCTTTATTTGTAATCATATAAACATTTAAATGATGGAATGATTAGTCGATCAGAGATTTTACGAAAAGTGATCGTTTTAAACTAATTTCCCAACAGAAGCGTTAGGATCACAGTGATCACAGAACCGTTGATCTGTAGAAAAATTTTAGCTATTTTCTTAATTGGATCGTTATTTGTAGTTGGTTTTAAATATTTCATATAAAATTGAAATTAATATTTAGTCGATCAGAGATTTTACAAAAAGTGATGCTTTTTAACTAAATAAGGTCATATTGGGATCATTACACTTCCGTTTATTTCTCTTTTTTTAAACCAATAATTTAATTTCTGCCATCGTCCCCACTGTGCTGTAATTCACAAAAATGTACACAAACTTTTTATGAATGATAACCGCACACAATATTTATGATCATAATTGTTTTACAAAACTGAATTTTTTACAACCTTAAAGGAAAAATTCTATGTTGTACAGAGAAATTCATTCTTTTCAACAACAAAAAAAGGTTGAGCAAACGAAAAGCAATAAAAAACTTTTCACTAAACTGCAGAAAAATTAGTAAACAAAACAGGTAATAACTCACAAGTTGTCAAAAAATTACCTGCTTCAAAGTAACGAATAGAACTCATTATTACTTAAATTAATTTAAGAAAAATACCAAAAATTCTTGGGATTTTTCTAAACTTAAAAGAATTAACAAATAATACACTAAATTCCATGGATTCTTTGTATCCAGCGATACATATACACACACATAAACTGTCACACACAAAAGAGTTACAATTTAGTATCAAACATTTGACGAACGGATAAAAATATTAAATCTAGAACAGAAATTTCTAGTAGTCAAGATCACATGATTAATATTTAATCATAGACATTTTGTACGCTGTTCAAGAACAACTAGTTACAGTGGTCGAGTGGAGAACAGTTGAGAATTTGTATTGTTGTAATCTGGAGTGATTAACTTGTGAACAGCAGAAACTATAGTCAAGCAAAAGGTGAAACTTAGAATTAAGATTAAAACGATTTAACAATTGAATTAAATTTATAATCTGCTACTAAAACTTAAACTCATATACAAACATAAGAATTAAGTACAAACAGTTGCAAATTGTATCTACTGGCTGATTTAAAGCGAAATTCTTTTCAACACACAAGATTCTGTTAAAGTACCCAAAACCAAACAACCATCGAACCAGTCAACATTCCTTTATAATGATCATAATAATCATGTGGTAAAGTGCAAAATAATACAAATTAATACAAATGCGAAAAAAACATAAACATTTTGTTGTTAATTTTCTTAAGCTTTTTGTTTGAACGTCACCTTAAAAGTTAACGAATCACAGACAAACCAAAAGATCAACTTTATAATTTGATTTTTTGTCTAAATCGCCAAAATGTCTGTAGTTTTTTTTCAAGATTTATTTTACTTCTCAAGAGACATCTTTGAAGCACGCATATTTTTGATGGATTTTTTTTCTGTTGGAATATAATTATCTCCCGCATATAAATTATTATTTTTTGTTGTGATTTCATATGAACATTTAAAAAAAAAAAACTAATGATATCTTAAAATTTACCACCATAGCTCATAATCATACATGATCATGACAAGGTATACATATCAAGCTTAATGAAGATCATAAGAAAACAAAGATCGTCAACAGCATCAAAAAGAAAAGACACAACAAAAAACAATATGATTATAACTGAAATTCAAAATAATGATTGTTGATGAAAATATGTGGCATACAACATAGTTTAGATACGTTTTTTTTTTTTCCTCAAAAATGGAAGTATGCATCATCCATGTGTACGATACCATAGATCTACATGTACTTAACTTGGCCTCAAGTTAAATTATGATCGTTTGTCATGCGCCGCAGAGACTTGATCTTATTTATGGTTAAAAACCAACGATTTACGTGTTAAGGGGGATATATATGTACATACCTTTTTTTTTTGAAATTTAACTGCATTACAGTTAAACTACAAAAAAAAAACAAGTCAAAAAATCTGTACAACTGAGTGAGTGAATTAGTGTGTCTGAAAAAGTTTGAAGCTTAATTAACGTGTCGCCGAAATTTTTGTTTTGGGAGTTGCGTGTGCTTAAGGCAAACAAAATATTTTTGTGTGCTTTTTTCCTGTATTTCTGTGTCGTTGATTTAGCTCGTTTTTCATAAATATTATTCATCAACGATGTTGACTTAATGATTGAGTTAAAACAATATAGTTAATTTGTTTTAAGCACCCTACATTGCAATAATTATGACTGTGGTTTTCTGTTATAGAAGACTTTCGATAGAGCCTCTGCTCAAAGAACATTTGTGCTCACTTCAGTTCACTTCTGCTTCAAGTCTAGTTCTATTTCAGTTCTAGTTCAGTTCTAATTCAGTTCTAATTCAGTTCTAGTTTAGTTCTAGTTTAGTTCTAGTTCAAGTCTAGTTCAGTTCTAGTTCAGTTCTAGTTCAGTTCTAGTTCAGTTCTAGTTCAGTTCTAGTTCAGTTCTAGTTCAGTTCTAGTTCAGTTCTAGTTCAGTTCTAGTTCAGTTCTAGTTCAGTTCTAGTTCAGTTCTAGTTCAGTTCTAGTTCAGTTCTAGTTCAGTTCTAGTTCAGTTCTAGTTCAGTTCTAGTCAGTTCTAGTTCAGTTCTAGTCAGTTCTTAGTTCAGTTCTAGTTCAGTTCTAGTTCAGTTCTAGTTCAGTTCTAGTTCAGTTCTAGTTCAGTTCTAGTTCAGTTCTAGTTCAGTTCTAGTTCAGTTCTAGTTTCAGTTCTAGTTCAGTTCTAGTTCAGTTCTAGTTCAGTTCTAGTTTTCAGTTCTAGTTCAGTTCTAGTTCAGTCTAGTTCAGTTCTAGTTCAGTTCTAGTTCAGTTCTAGTTCAGTTCTAGTTCAGTTTCTAGTTCAGTTCTAGTTCAGTTCTAGTTCAGTTCTAGTTCAGTTCTAGTTCAGTTCTAGTTCAGTTTCTAGTTCAGTTCTAGTTCAGTTTCTAGTTCAGTTCTAGTTCAGTTATAGTTCAGTTCTAGTTCAGTTCTAGTTCAGTTCTAGTTCAGTTCTAGTCAGTTCTCGTTCAGTTCTAGTCAGTTCTAGTTCAGTTCTAGTTTCAGTTCTAGTTCAGTTCTAGTTCAGTTCTAGTTCAGTTCTAGTTCAGTTCTAGTTCAGTTCTAGTTCAGTTCTAGTTCAGTTCTAGTTCAGTTCTAGTTTCAGTTCTAGTTCAGTTCTAGTTCAGTTCTAGTTCAGTTCTAGTTCAGTTCTAGTTCAGTTCTAGTTCAGTTCTAGTTCAGTTCTAGTTCAGTTCTAGTTCAGTTCTAGTTCAGTTCTAGTTCAGTTCTAGTTCAGTTCTAGTTCAGTTCTAGTTCAGTTCTAGTTCAGTTCTAGTTCAGTTCTAGTTCAGTTCTAGTTCAGTTCTAGTTCAGTTCTAGTTCAGTTCTAGTTCAGTTCTAGTTCAGTTCTAGTTCAGTTCTAGTTCAGTTCTAGTTCAGTTCTAGTTCAGTTCTAGTTCAGTTCTAGTTCAGTTCTAGTTCAGTTCTAGTTCAGTTCTAGTTCAGTTCTAGTTCAGTTCTAGTTCAGTTCTAGTTCAGTTCTAGTTCAGTTCTAGTTCAGTTCTAGTTCAGTTCTAGTTCAGTTCTAGTTCAGTTCTAGTTAGTTCAGTTCTAGTTTAGTTTAGTTCAGTTCTAGTTCAGTTCTAGTTCAGTTCTAGTTCAGTTCTAGTTCAGTTCTAGTTCAGTTCTAGTTCAGTTCTAGTTAGTTCTAGTTCAGTTCTAGTTAAGTTCTAGTTCTAGTTCAGTTCTAGTTCACTTCTAGTTCAGTTCTAGTTCACTTCTAGTTCACTTCTAGTTCAGTTCTATTTCACTTCTTATTCAGTTCCCAGTTCAGTTCTCGTTCAGTTCTAGTTCAGTTCCTGAAATACATCAAACCAATACGTAGGGTATAAATAAGTCGAGTTAATCCGGTTGTAACCTCGCAGTTTAAATGAGTTTGCCTTCGACAAATCAGACAAACAAAAAACATGACAAATAATTAAAATGACATTATAGCTCGAGGCATTAAGAAATGATTTTGTTTCAGATGAGTTAAGAAAAAAAAAAACGGAAAAAATTTCTCTCTTCATAAAACAATACCTACAAACAAATAATAATAAATTAAGTAAAAAACACGTGCTAATGCGTTTTTAAGAAGAAAAAACTCTTTTCCGTTTCCTCTAAACATAATTACAAAACGTTTGTACTAAATATTTTTTTTCGTTTTTTAATTTAATTTACAATTTGATAATGTTTGCAGTAAATGACAATATCTCATGTTTTAAATCGCATAAATCATATTTTCAATGTTTTTTTTTGCTAAATTTTTTTGCTTTATAAAATTAATTATTATTTAAGGCAAATTGCCGCAAAATGTTGTATTGTTGTATAAATAAAATTATAAAGTGAAGGTTGTTAAAAAGCTTTGTTGCAGTTGTTGTTGCTATATTGGCAGCAGGGCTCTTTTTTTTTTGTTGCTCATCATAATCACAATTAGCCCATAGTGTTTGTTAAATTATTTATTATTTGCCATAGTTGTTAAAGTGTTTTTTGGCGAATTTCTTTTGATTGTGTTTAGACCTCAAGTAGTTAAGTAGTCTGTGGAACTCATGCTTACTGCGAACTTTTTTTGCAGTTTTATTGTTAAAACTATGGAGTTTAAGACGAAAGGCCTTTTTTGAACACTGCCAATTTTGGAGTGCTTTAAAGCTACACAGAAAACATTTAGAAAATTAGACATAATTCGTGTTGGAGATTAATGCAATTTGAGAAAGTGCAACCAACAACAGAAATCAAGTGTTCAAGTAATTGAAACCATGAAACAAATAAAAAAATTAAAAGGACACTAACCTAATGCAAATCGTCGTGGAAGTAAGCAGATTCCAAAACACATATTTTAACTTATTTTTGTCAGCTTTTCTATGATAATTCTAGAAATTTCAACTTTTTAACCCATAATTATAAAATATAAAAGCGATTTAACGATTTTTTATAAACGATGCAAAACATACTTATACACGATATCAAATGTCAAATCATTTCAGTTGATAAACATTACAACAACTTTTCAAACTTTCTTCCTTTCAATCACTACAACATTTCCAATAATAGGCAGAACTACAAGGCAAAATGAAACAACAAGAAGAGTAATAATAACAATAATTTTTTGCAACATTCATGAGCAAAAGGTTAATGAATATTATGTTCCGCTGTCTACCAACAATGACTCCCATTACTGCTTCCGACAGAGAATCTGTTTTGCCAACTTGCTACAAAAATATATGTATGTTAAGCCTCCGTTTCAAACATTCATCCAACCAATAAGTTCACATACTCATTTAATTTCTGTAAAAAAAACAAATAGTTTGGGCTGGCAACATGCTGTAACAATAACTCGAAAAAGTTTATGCTACACACTTAAGACTGTTGCAGCAGCAGCTCTGTGAGAATACCATCGTATAACTGTGGAGTGTAGGCGTAATTGTGTTTTTACGATTATGTTGCCGCATTAAAACAAATAATAGTCGTTCGTACTTGCAGTTTAAGCCAGGTTTAGTTTGTTTAATATTTTATTTAGAGTTTGTTTGTGTTTTTTAGGAATAATGTGAGTAGTTTTTCTTGCCATCCTTCTTCAGTAGTAGTTGGTTGGTTGGTTGCTTGGTAGTAGAAATGGTAGTCGTCGTCTCGTAGTAAATTTACTCAAGACGCACCCTTTGAAACCCACACCACAATTTTAATTCCATTCATGTTTTACTTACTGCAGCAAGAGCTGCAATCTTTATCAGACTGCTGTTTGGTTTTTGTTGTTTCTGCTACAGTTGCAACGAGTGATTTTTTTTAAATTTTATGCTAATTAGCTTGGAATAAAATTTAGCATCTTGGTTTAGTATTAATGTTTTGTTAACAATAAGTTATAATACGAATTTAAAACATTTGAACAAATAAGATAGATATTTGCGATTTGGGTTGGAATTATCGAACCGAACTAGAACTGAACTAGAACTAAACTAGAACTGAACTAGAACTAACTAGAACTGAACTAGAACTGAACTAGAACTGAACTAGAACTGAACTAGAACTGAACTAGAACTAGAACTGAACTAGAACTGAACTAGAACTGAACTAGAACTGAACTAGAACTGAACTAGAACTGAACTAGAACTGAACTAGAACTAGAACTGACTAGAACTGAACTAGAACTGAACTAGAACTGAACTAGAAC
This sequence comes from Lucilia sericata, assembly GCF_015586225.1. Taxonomy (NCBI): domain Eukaryota; kingdom Metazoa; phylum Arthropoda; class Insecta; order Diptera; family Calliphoridae; genus Lucilia; species Lucilia sericata. The sequence continues at coordinate 46,560 of NW_023994258.1, forward strand.
TGAACTAGACTGAACTAGAACTGAACTAGAACTAGAACGACTAGAACTGAACTAGAACTGAACTAGAACTGAACTACGAACTAGAACTGACTAGAACTGAACTAGACTGAACTAGAACTGAACTAGAACTGAACTAGAACTGAACTAGAACTGAACTAGAACTGAACTAGAACTGAACTAGAACTGAACTAGAACTGAACTAGAACTGAACTAACTGAACTAGAATAGAACTAGAACTGAACTAGAAATGAACTAGAACTGAACTAGAACTGAACTAGAACTGAACTAGAACTGAACTAGAACTGAACTAGAACTGAACTAGAACTGAACTAGAACTGAACTAGAACTGAACTAGAACTGAACTAGAACTGAACTAGAACTGAACTAGAACTGAACTAGAACTGAACTAGAACTGAACTAGAACTGACTAGAACTGAACTAGAACTGAACTAGAACTGAACTAGAACTGAACTAGAACTGAACTAGAACTGAACTAGAACTGAACTAGAACTGAACTAGAACTGAACTAGAACTGACTAGAACTGAACTAGAACTGAACTAGAACTGAAACTAGAACTGAACTACTGAACTACTGAACTAGAACTGAACTAGAACTGAACTAGACTGACTAGAACTGAACTAGAACTGAACTAGAACTGAACTCGAACTGACTGAAATGAACTAGAACTTAACTTGAAATGTATTAGAATGTAAACAAGAACGGATCTATAGCTAAACCAAAATCTTTACCATTTTCTAATTTAAATGTTTAAATAACTTTCTTCCCATATTAACCGCAATTATATATTTTAGAGTTCCATAACTCAATTACAAAAAATGACAATTGTACATGTAATAACAGGTACAATTACCATAAAATTAATGTCTGCTTTTGTTTTTTAAATATACGCACGATTTTTGAAAATTCAGGTGATTAAAGCCACAATGATTATGGAAAATAAATCAAGACATCATAAAAAACAAAAGCAGAAAGAAACAATTGATGGCATAATGATGGATTAAAGAAAAAAGGAAAATTACCACAACAACAACAAAAAATAACTTTAATAAAAAGAGGCTCAAACTGGGCGCTCACAATCAATAATCCCAGAAACATTGTATTTTTTTGAATGATGAAATGACTTTAAACAATGAGAAAACAAGTTGATTAAAAAACTAAATAAATTATACCTGTATGAAATCAAACTTCCAATTACAATGAAATATATCGAACAGCAAAAAGTATTTACAGTAAAACGCACAAAACTCTTGCCACATAAAAAGGTGTCCTTTGTGGTGTGTTCGTAATGGACACCAAAAGATTAATTTCTTGCCTCCATTTATTGATGAGAAAGAGAAATAGTGTTTGTAGCAAAGCAATTTGTTGGTTTAAACGAAGAAATTTAGCTAGATTTGAAATCTTTGCGGGATATAAAAAAAAAACAAACAAATATTCGATCAATATTCGTATGTTGCATTCTTTTTTCTTCTATTAGATGAACAATACCTATGTAATGAACATCCAAAAACTTGTAATCATCATTTATTTGTAGTCTGGGAGAATTCCAGGCATCTATTGATTGCAGCTTTGAAACATATTTTTATATCACAATAATAGTGATCTTCATTATCAAGCCGATCATCATTACAAACATCATTTGCACTCCGACTGTGTGCTTGATCAAAAATATTGGAGAATTTTTGTACTGCGTAAGAAAAAGCATTTAATCTTAAAATGCTCCTAGTTTTTCAAGGAAGATTACAGTTCACATCCAGTTTTGTTGCAGTTCAGTTCTAGTTCAATTCTAGTTCAATTCTAGTTCATTTCTAGTTCAGTTCTAGTTCAGTTCTAGTTCAGTTCTAGTTCAGTTCTAGTTCAGTTCTAGTTCAGTTCTAGTTCAGTTCTAGTTCAGTTCTAGTTCAGTTGTAGTTCAGTTCTAATTCAGTTCTAGTTCAGTTCTAGTTCAGTTCTAGTTCAGTTCTAGTTCAGTTCTAGTTCAGTTCTAGTTCAGTTCTAGTTCAGTTCTAGTTCAGTTCTAGTTCAGTTCTAGTTCAGTTCTAGTTCAGTTCTAGTTCAGTTCTAGTTCAGTTCTAGTTCAGTTCTAGTTCAGTTCTAGTTCAGTTCTAGTTCAGTTCTAGTTCAGTTCTAGTTCAGTTCTAGTTCAGTTCTAGTTCAGTTCTAGTTCAGTTCTAGTTCAGTTCTAGTTCAGTTCTAGTTCAGTTCTAGTTCAGTTCTAGTTCAGTTCTAGTTCAGTTCTAGTTCAGTTCTAGTTCAGTTCTAGTTCAGTTCTAGTTCAGTTCTAGTTAAGTTCGAGTTCAGTTCTAGTTCAGTTCTAGTTCAGTTCTTGTTCAGTTCTAGTACAGTTCTAGTTCAGTTGTACTTCAGTTCTAGTTCAGTTCTAGTTCAGTTCTAGTTCAGTTCTAGTTCAGTTCTAGTTCATTCTAGTTCAGTTCTAGTTCAGTTGTACTTCAGTTCTAGTTCAGTTCTAGTTCAGTTCTAGTTCAGTTCTAGTTCAGTTCTAGTTCAGTTCTAGTTCAGTTCTAGTTCAGTTCTAGTTCAGTTCTAGTTCAGTTCTAGTTCAGTTCTAGTTCAGTTGTACTTCAGTTCTAGTTCAGTTCTAGTTCAGTTCTAGTTCAGTTCTAGTTCAGTTCTAGTACAGTTCTAGTTCAGTTCTAGTTCAGTTCTAGTTCAGTTCTAGTTCAGTTCTAGTTCAGTTCTAGTTCAGTTCTAGTTCAGTTCTAGTTCAGTTCTAGTTCAGTTCTAGTTCAGTTCTAGTTCAGTTCTAGTTCAGTTCTAGTTCAGTTCTAGTTAAGTTCGAGTTCAGTTCTAGTTCAGTTCTAGTTCAGTTCTAGTTCAGTTCTAGTTCAGTTCTAGTTCAGTTCTAGTTCAGTTCTAGTTAAGTTTAGAACTAGAAAGAGCTATTGAAAACTAAATACAACATTCGTTATTAAATGGTATATTTGTAGCGTTTAAGGGTTAATTACAAAACGTGTGTTATTTTCATCGAAAGTAGGCCTAAATTTACCAACAACCAATAACAGGAGTATTCATGGCAAACATTTGGAGAGAGATTGCCACCTTGTGGTGTTGGACCATCACAATGTAATTCGTCACAGCTTCAAGTTTCTTTTATTTTCAAAAATCATTTTTTAAAATATTGTGTTTGTTAGTTTTTTGTTCATGTCTTTTATACAACAAACACACAATTCCCAGTATGTAACTTTGATTGGCTTTTTGACAAACGTTCCATTACGTGCAAAGATACAAAAAATGGAATGTTAGCAGGCCTCCATATTTGGTCATTATGGAACATCGTCAATCAGTTTACATGGCGGTTCGTCATTTATGTTGAACACTTATTTTCGTTAAACCCCACCGCCCTTCATACCCATGACCCTTTTTCTTTCCACCCCACATGAAGCTGATGACGATGATGATCTTGTCCATGATCTTTGATTAAGTTTTGTTATCGACTTTGTATGTTTTTTGTGTTTTCGATTTTGTGTCTTTGCCAACCTCTCTAAGTTGGCGACGATCACGAATCAATACAACAACAAGATGTTGATTAAACGAAAAAAAAATATATGTAAATGTTGTTCTTGTTTTTTGTTCAAGACAAAGATGACGACGAAGATGAACAGCAGGCGCTCTGTTTGATAAATTACTTTCATAATCTTTCATAAGCCTATTTTTTATATAAATTATATTTTTTTGATTTTTTTGGTCTTGGCTGTCCCAGCGTTCGATTTTTTATTTGATGGATAATTATTTTTGAATGACTCGTCACTAGTTGTTTCTTTTTTTGGTTTCGCTACGCATTTGTAAAGTGCGTGTGATTGGTGGCGAAGAGTTTTTTATATTTGATTTTAAATTGATTTATTATTTTTTTGCGTTTATAAATGTAAATTGTTTTATTCAAAATTTATGGCCAATATTTTGTAAAAGGCTTTTGTTTTAATAAAATTTATAATCCAAATTTACAACGGTGCGAAAATAAAATTAATTGGAAACTAGGTTACAGTTTTATTTTGCGATTGGTGATATTTGAAATTAAGTTTGCTGTTCGCTAATTATTACACTGCGTAACAAATTTCAGATGAAAGCCCAAATATGTAGTTTCATTCGATGAAATGAAAGTATACCACAGTGTTGCGTGGAAAGAAATTTTCCAAAATTAATTTTAATTGAGCAAAAATTCAATTTCTTAAAATTAGATTTCCAGCAGATAATTATTTTAAAAATGACCGAGGAACTGAACTAGAACTGAACTAGAACTGAACTAGAACTGAACTAGAACTGAACTAGAACTGAACTAGAACTGAACTAGAACTGAACTAGAACTGAACTAGAACTGAACTAGAACTGAACTAGAACTGAACTAGAACTGAACTAGAACTGAACTAGAACTGAACTAGAACTGAACTAGAACTGAACTAGAACTGAACTAGAACTGAACTAGACTGAACTAGAACTAGAACTGAACTAGAACTAGAACTGAACTAGACTGAACTAGAACTGAACTAGAACTGAACTGAACTAGAACTAGAACTGAACTAGAACTGAACTAGAACTGAACTAGAACTGAACTAGAACTGAACTAGAACTGAACTAGAACTGAACTAGAACTGAACTAGAACTGAACTAGAACTGAACTAGAACTGAACTAGAACTGAACTAGAACTGAACTAGAACTGAACTAGAACTGAACTAGAACTGAACTAGAACTGAACTAGAACTGAACTAGAACTGAACTAGAACTGAACTAGAACTGAACTAGAACTGAACTAGAACTAGAACTGAACTAGAACTGAACTAGAACTGAACTAGAACTGAACTAGAACTGAACTAGAACTGAACTAGAACTGAACTAGAACTGAACTAGAACTGAACTAGAACTGAACTAGAACTGAACTAGAACTGAACTAGAACTGAACTAGAACTGAACTAGAACTGAACTAGAACTGAACTAGAACTGAACTAGAACTGAACTAGAACTGAACTAGAACTGAACTAGAACTGAACTAGAACTGAACTAGAACTGAACTAGAACTGAACTAGAACTGAACTAGAACTGAACTAGAACTGAACTAGAACTGAACTAGCACTGAACTAGAACGAACTAGAACTGAACTAGAACTGAACTAGAACTGAACTAGAACTGAACTAGAACTGAAACTAGAACTGAACTAGAACTGAACTAGACTGAACTAGAACTGAACTAGAACTGAACTAGAACCTGAACTAGAACTGAAACTAGAACTGAACTAGAACTGAACTAGAACCTGAACTAGAACTGAACTAGAACTGAACTAGAACTGAACTAGAACTTGAACTCGAAATGAACTAGAACTGAACTAGAACTGAACTAGAACTGAACTAGAACTGAACTAGAACTGAACTAGAACTGAACTAGAACTGAAACTAGAACTGAACTAGAACTGAACTAGAACTGAACTAGAACTGAACTAGAAACTGAACTAGAACTGAACTAGAACTGAACTAGAACTGAACTAAGAACTACGAACTGAACCTAGAACTGAACTAGAACTGAACTAGAACTGACTACTAGAACTGAACTACTGAACTACTGAACTAGAACTGAACTAGAACTTGAACTAGAACTGAACTAGAACTGAACTAGAACTGAACTAGAACTGAACTAGAACTGAACTAAACTGAACTAGAACTGAACTAGAACTGAACTAGAATGAACTAGAACTGAACTAGAACTGAAACTAGAACTGAACTAAAGAACTGAACTAGAACTGAACTAGAACGAACTAGAACTGAACTAGAACTGAACTAGAATGAACTAGAACAAAACTAGAACTGAACTAGAACTGAAACTAGAACAAAACTATGAACGGAACTAGAACTGAACTAGAACTGAACTAGAACTGAACTAGAACTGAACTAGAACTGAACTAGAAATTAACTAGAACTGAACCAGAACTATAATGTTTGTCTAATTTAGATGTTAAAACCTATCTATAACAACTTTTTCCCAAGGCGCTGTGTTGATGCTCTTAATCAATTTATGACTTACTTGACTCTCTAAAACAAATTTAATTTTCGTTCAACAATTTCTTCTTTTTTCTCATTTTATTTTTTATGCACCCCTGTTGCAAGACTTCATTCATTATGATAGCAATTGGCCATGTTTGATCACATGAAAACCCCACTTTAATGAGATTTCATGCAATTTAAGTCAAAACAATTTTAGCCCGGTTGGACATCGAGTGAAAAAAATATTTGCAACAAATAAGTGAATCGCAAGGAAAAATAAAAATACATAAAGACAATAAGAGAAAAACATTTATTCAATTGCAATTCATATCGGTGGAAAATATTGCAACAACATAAACGACAACGCAAATAGCAGACAAAAGTACAAGAACAACAACAACAACAACAACTGTATAATAATATTATTTCAAAGATACAAATGTAATAAAATGTATGAGAAAATATACAACTATAAGAACGAAACACGTACCATCAGCAGCAGCAGCCAATATCATCACATATAAACCATGGAAAAAACGGAATTATCATGTACTTGGTCAAACACATATAAGTCCCCATGTATCTCCAAGAAGGGGCTGAATTGCTATAAAAACAGATCTACAAGTACGCTTAAGTAGAGGAAGAATTAAGAATAAACATAATCGGCGGCTTTGTGGCGTCTCCAACACAGTTCGCGTTAATAACAACACAACGTGAGAGCATGTTGCGCAAACTCGTCGCCAACTTTACAAAGTCACAAGTACTTTGTTTATAAACTCCCTCTTCTTTCCCCTCTTTAACAACACATCATGTTACTTTTGCTGCAGCCGTTAAAGAAGCAACATTCAATATGTTCAAAAACCTGGACATTGAGTGCATTTGATACGACCAAATGACCAAATAATGTTGATGATGACAACAACATTGAGTTTGTTAAAAATGTCTTTGTGGCAACAACAGCAAGAGTGAAAAAGAAGAAATAAGAAAATTGTCGATTGCTGCTCGATTTGTTTGTTTTTTTGTTGCTTTTATGTTCCGCAGCTTCAGCAGCAGCAGCAACAAACAACATTTGTTGTGCAAAAAAATTAATAATTTCTTGTCATTTGGTTTGTACTTGTAGCTGTTGGCAGAAGATACAACATAAAATACAACATTTTGCAAACAACAACATTATTTTCGACACACACTCACATATGAAATATCGAAAAGTAAAGGTATAAACAAATATCGTTGAAATAATATTAACTTCCAAAGGCAATAATCTTTTATCAACATCATTAAGAAAGTCGCAAATGTGGTGCCACATCTCTATATCCAAAATTTTATGTAAAAAGATAATTTTTCTCGAAAATTTTATATAAAAAGAGAAATTTTCTCGAAAATTTTCTATAAAAAGAGCATTTTTCTCGAAAATTTTCTATAAAAAGAGAATTTTTCTCGAAAATTTTCTATAAAAAGAGAATTTTTCTCTAAAAAGAGATGTTCTCGAAAATTTTCTAAATTTTCTAAAAAAAGAGAATTTTTACGAAAATTTTCTATAAAAGAGAATTTTCTATAAGAAGAGAATATTCTATAAGAAGAGAATTTTTCTCGAAAATTTTCTATAAAAAGAGAATTTTTTCTCGAAAATTTTCTATAAAAAGATAATTTTTCTCGAAAATTTTCTATAAAAAGATAATTTTTCTCGAAAATTTTCTATAAAAAGATAATTTTTCTCGAAAATTTTCTATAAAAAGATAATTTTTCTCGAAAATTTTCTATAAAAAGATAATTTTTTTCGAAAATTTTCTATAAAAAGATAATTTTTCTCGAAAATTTTCTATAAAAAGATAATTTTTCTCAAAAATTTTCTATAAAAAGAGAATTTTTCTCGAAAATTTTCTATAAAAAGATAATTTTTTCTCGAAAATTTTCTATAAAAAGATAATTTTTCTCAAAAATTTTCTATAAAAAGATAATTTTTCTCGAAAATTTTCTATAAAAAGAGAATTTTTCTCGAAAATTTTCTATAAAAACAGAATTTTTCTCGAAAATTTTCTATAAAAGAAATTTTCTCTAAAAATTTAATTTTCTCTAAAAAGAGAATTTTTCTCGAAAATTTTCTATAAAAAGAGAATTTTTCTCGAAAATTTTCTCTAAAAAGAGAATTTTTCTCGAAAATATTCTATAAAAAGAGAATTTTTCTCTAAAAAGAGAATTTTTCTCGAAAATTTTCTCTAAAAAGAGAATTTTTCTCGAAAATTTTCTCTAAAAAGAGAATTTTTCTCGAAAATTTTCTATAAAAAGAGAATTTTTCTCGAAAATTTTCTATAAAAAGAGAATTTTTCTCGAAAATTTTCTATAAAAGAGAATTTTTCTCGAAAATTTTCTATAAAAAGAGAATTTTTCTCGAAAAATTTCTATAAAAAGAGAATTTTTCTCGAAAATTTTCTCTAAAAGACAATTTTCTCGAAAATTTTCTCCAAAAAGAGAATTTTTCTCGAAAACAATAAAAAGTATACTTATTGAAAATTTTCTATTGAAAGAAATTTTATCAATTTACTATAAATTGTTTTCTATAAAAAAGAAATGTTGTTAGAGAACTGCACTAAATTCCCATCTGGTAACTTTTTTTCAACGCCAAAAGACTTCAAATGACACAAACGCCAACAAACAATCATACAAGCTTTTTAAATCAGGAGTAAAAATACATTACAAAAACATGTAAGTAAACCTATTTTTTACACAGATGACCAAAAGCAACAAACACTCCAGCAAACAAAACGTATTAAAGCCAAGACATCAACCTAAAAGGGCCTACTGAAGTTAGTTAGTTTTAGTTTGTATGTCTAGTGATAATGTTTGATTTCCTTATGGGCCTAAACTAACATAAAAGAACATGCAACTTGTACAATTGCAGCACATGTGAGTGTATGTAAATTATAAAATTTTATTTATTATTGAACTGTTACTGTTTGCAACCAAACAATGATGTTCTTTATCCCACAGTAAACACACTCGGTTTTTTTTTTTTTCGTTTTCGGTTCCAAATGTAACGACTTCTTTTAGCATGTCTTGTGGGCTATAATATTTATATTTGTTTATTTATTTGTTGGTGAGTATAGTAGTGAGTCGAATCCTTGCTTTCGTTTGGAAATGTTGTAATATTCAAATTATATTTTTAAGTGTTTTATTTATGCCGACGACTTTGGTCTTGATTTCACTTTAACGCTTTTTTCTTTCTTTCTTTTTTTGGTAAATAAAATTATTTTTTATGGCTGGCTAAATGCATTGTATGGAAACTTTGTTGTGTGTCATTGTTTTGTATGATTGTGCCACTTTGTTTGTTGTAAGTAGGGTTTTTCGAACTATTTTTTATAAATAGGAATTCAAACGATATTTTTTTCGATTGGATCAAGTTTCAAAACACATCTACTAAAACTTAAAATTTATGAAAAATTAAAAAATAAAAAAATTTCTAAAATTTAATAAATAAAAAAAATTATTGAACACTTTTTTTACAAAAATTTTTGAAATTTGTTCTATAAAAACAACAAATTTATATAAAATTGATCGAACATTTTCTGTTAAACAATGTATTAATAATTTTCTATAAAAAAGAAAATTTATCAAAAAAAAATTTAAAAAAATTATCAAAAATATTCTATAAAACAGAAAATGATTAAAAGTTTTCTTAAAAAAAGAAAATTTTATCGAAAGTTTTCTTAAAAAAAAGAAAATTTTATCGAAAGTTTTCTTAAAAAAAGAAAATTTTATCGAAAGTTTTCTTAAAAAAAGAAAATTTTATCGAAAGTTTTCTTAAAAAAAGAAAATTTTATCGAAAATTTTCTATAAAAAGAAAATTTTATCGAAAATTTTCTATAAAAAGAAAATTTTATCGAAAATTTTCTATAAAAAGAAAAATTTTATCGAAAATTTTCTATAAAAAGAAAATTTTATCGAAAATTTTCTATAAAAAGAAAATTTTATCGAAAATTTTCTATAAAAAGAAAATTTTATCGAAAATTTTCTATAAAAAGAAAATTTTATCGAAAATTTTCTATAAAAAGAAAATTTTATCGATTAAAGAAAATTTATTCTAATAAAAAGAAAATTTTATCGAAAATTTTCTATAAAAGAAAATTTTATCGAAAATTTTCTATAAAAAGAAAATTTTATCGAAAATTTTCTATAAAAAGAAAATTTTATCGAAATTTTCTATAAAAAGAAATTTATCGAAAATTTTCTATAAAAAGAAAATTTTATCGAAAATTTTCTATAAAAGAAAATTTTATCGAAAATTTTCTATAAAAAGAAAATTTTATCGAAAATTTTCTATAAAAAGAAAATTTTCAATCAAAAATTTTCTATAAAAGAAAATTTTCAATCAAAAGAAAATTTTATATAAAAAGAAAATTTTCAATCAAAAGAAAATTTTATCGAAATTTTCTTTTTATATAAGAGAGAATTTTATTGATAAATTTCTATAAAAAGAGAATATTATCTAAAAAATTTTTATAAAAAGAGAATATTATCGAAAAATTTTATCGAAAATTTTTTATTAAAAGAGAATTTTTTCGATAATTTTCTATAAAAATAGAATTTTATCGAAAATGTTCTATAAAAAGAGATTTTTATCGAAAATGTTCTATAAGAAGAGAATTTTATCGAAATGTTCTATAAAAAAAGAATTTTATCGAAAATTTTCTATAAAAAGAGAATTATTATCGAAAATGTTCTATAAACAGAGAATTTTATCGAAAATGTTCTATAAAAAGAAAATTTTATCGAAATGTTCTATAAAAAGAAAATTTTATCTAAAATTTTCTATAAAAGAGAATTTTATCGAAAATTTTCTATAAAAAGAGAATTTTATCGAAAATTTTCTATTAAAAAGAGAATTTTCTCGAAAATTTTCTATAAAAGGAGAATTTTCTCGAAAGTTTTCTTTAAAAAAGAGAATTTTCTCGAAAGTTTTCTATAAAAAGAGAATTTTCTCGAAAGTTTTCTATAAAAAGAGAATTTTCTCGAAAATTTTTCTATAAAAAGAGGAATTTTCTCGAAAATTTTCTATAAAAGAGAATTTTCTCGAAAATTTTCTATAAAAAGAGAATTTTCCTCGAAAATTTTCTATAAAAAGAGAATTTTCTCGAAAATTTTCTATAAAAGAGAATTTTCTCGAAAATTTTCTATAAAAAGAGAATTTTCTCGAAAATTTTCTATAAAAAGAGAATTTTCTCGAAAATTTTCTATAAAAAGAGAATTTTCTCGAAAATTTTCTATAAAAAGAGAATTTTCTCGAAAATTTTCTATAAAAAGAGAATTTTCTCTCGAAAATTTTCTATAAAAAGAGAATTTCTCGAAAATTTTCTATAAAAAGAAATTTTCTCGAAATTTTTCTTTGAAAATTTTTATAAAAAAGAGAATTTTCTCGAAAATTTTCTATAAAAAGAGAATTTTCTCGAAAATTTTCTATAAAGAGAATTTTCTCGAAAATTTTCTATAAAAAGAGAATTTTCTCGAAAATTTTCTATAAAAAGAGAATTTTCTCGAAAATTTTCTATAAAAAGAGAATTTTCTCGAAAATTTTCTATAAAAGAGAATTTTCTCGAAAATTTTCTATAAAAAGAGAATTTTCTCGAAAATTTTCTATAAAAAGAGAAATTTTTTCGAAAATTTTCTATAAAAAGAGAATTTTCTCGAAATTTTCTATAAAAAGAGAATTTTCTCGAAAATTTTCTATAAAAAGAGAATTTTCTCGAAAATTTTCTATAAAAAGAGAATTTTCTCGAAAATTTTCTATAAAAAGAGAATTTTCTCGAAAATTTTCTATAAAAAGAGAATTTCTCGAAAATTTTCTATAAAAAGAGAATTTTCTCGAAAATTTTCTATAAAAGAGAATTTTCTCGAAAATTTTCTATAAAAAGAGAATTTTCTCGAAAATTTTCGATAAAAAGAGAATTTTCTCGAAAATTTTCTATAAAAGAGAATTTTCTCGAAAATTTTCTATAAAAGAGAATTTTCTCGAAAATTTTTCTATAAAAGGAGAATTTTCTCGAAAGTTTTCTTTAAAAAGAGAATTTTCTCGAAAGTTTTCTATAAAAAGAGAATTTTCTCGAAAGTTTTCTATAAAAAGAGAATTTTCTCGAAAATTTTCTATAAAAAGAGAATTTTCTCGAAAATTTTCTATAAAAAGAGAATTTTCTCGAAAATTTTCTATAAAAGAGAATTTTCTCGAAAATTTTCTATAAAAGAGAATTTTCTCGAAAATTTTCTATAAAAAGAGATTTTCTCGAAAAATTTCTATATAAGAGATTTCTCGAAAATTTCTATAAAAGAGAATTTTCTCGAAAATTTTCTATAAAAAGAGAATTTTCTCGAAAATTTTCTATATAAAAGAGAATTTTCTCGAAAATTTTCTATAAAAAGAGAATTTTCTCGAAAATTTTCTATAAAAAGAGAATTTTCTCGAAATTTTCTATAAAAAGAGAATTTTCTCGAAATTTTCTATAAAAAAGAGAATTTTCTCGAAAATTTTCTATAAAAAGAGAATTTTCTCGAAAATTTTCTATAAAAAGAGAATTTTCTCGAAAATTTTCTATAAAAAGAGAATTTTCTCGAAAATTTTCTATAAAAAGAGAATTTTCTCGAAAATTTTCTATAAAAAGAGAATTTTCTCGAAAATTTCTATAAAAAGAGAATTTTTTCGAAAATTTTCTATAAAAGAGAATTTTTTCGAAAATTTTCTATAAAAAGAGAATTTTCTCGAAAATTTTCTATAAAAAGAGAATTTTCTCGAAAATTTTCTATAAAAAGAGAATTTTCTCGAAAATTTTCTATAAAAAGAGAATTTTCTCGAAAATTTTCTATAAAAAGAGAATTTTCTCGAAAATTTTCTATAAAAAGAGAATTTTCTCGAAAATTTTCTATAAAAAGAGAATTTTCTCGAAAATTTTCTATAAAAAGAGAATTTTCTCGAAAATTTTCGATAAAAAGAGAATTTTCTCGAAAATTTTCTATAAAAAGAGAGTTTAATAGAAAATTTTCTATAGAAAGAGAATTTTATCGAAAATTTTCTATAAAAGAAAATTTTATGGAAAATTTTCTATAAAAGAAAATTTTACGGAAAATTTTCTATAAAAAGAGAATTTTATGGAAAATTTCGATAAATTTTCTTCTTATAGAAAATATTCGATCAAATTTTCTTTTTATAGAAAATTCTCTTTTTATAGAATTTTTTCGACAAAGTTCTCTTTTTATAGAAATTTTTCGATGAAATTTTCTTCTTATAGAAAAATTTCGATAAAATTTTCTTTTTGTAGAAAATTTTCGATAAAATTTTCTTTTTATAAAAAATTTTTTCTGTGGAAAATTTTCTATATAAACACAATTTTGTCGAAACTCTTTTAATAAAGAGAAAATTGTATCGGAAATTGTCTTTAAGATAAAATATGTATCGAAGATTTTATATAAAACTAAATTGTTTTGAAAATTTTTTTAAAAGGAAAATTCTATAAAAGAAAATGAAAGTTTTATAAAAAAAAATTATGTAAAATTTTTCAAAAATTTCAAAAAATTGGTAATTTATATTTTCAAAATTAGACAATTTATCCAAAATTTAGTAATTTTCCGAGGAAATTTATCCCTTTTGTATCAAAAACCCTTGTTCTTAGCCAATTTGACAAATGTTGTAGATTTTTCTTTGATATTTATTTTTTTGTTATTTTATAATTTATTGTATAAAAATTATTTTAAATCACGCGATTTCTATTAAGGAGTTTATTTTCTTTTTTTTTTTTTTGCTTTTTATTTGCAGCCCAACACTTTTGAATTAATTTGATAGTTTTCTTTTTGTTTTTGGTGAAAAGTGTTTAATAGTTTACAGGGAGTTGAAAAATATTTGAAACAAGTTTAATAAAGCTTATTTTATACATTTAGTTATCACCTATTTAGTTCTTCTCTGTATTTAAGAATGTAGGATCCAGTATTGGTAGATCTAGATTCTAGAAGATAAAAAATTATATACTAAAATCGCCATTTAATGATTGATATTTCATTCAGTCTATAGGCGGCACCATTCTGACGACTTAAATTCAAATTTTTAAGCAAAAAAGTACATTTTGTAAAACAAACTAAAAATAAATTTGAAATAAACTTCAGTGACACCAGCAAAAATATCATGACAAAGTTTTTGTAAATGCCGCAAAGCAATTTGCCATAATTACAGGTAGTTGAACGAACAATAAGTTGCATAAAAATGGCGTGTTTCCTTAGAAAACAAAAAAAAAACAAAAGAAACATACAACAAAGTCCTCCAACAAACAACCATAAAAAAGCCAAATAAATAATTTATAAAAGGGTTAAATAAAAGTTTTGTGACAATAATTACATTAAAGGTAAATGAAAGAAAACAAAAATGATTAAATGGTAGACGAAAATTATAGGGTTTCTTTTCAAACAAATGTTTTAGAAATGGAGGGGGAATCACACTTAATAAACCAACACTTGAAAATGTCTGTCATTCGCCACCAAAAAGGGTTTTATTTCAAGATTTTTTATTACCCTTTAAATAATAATGTTTAGCGTTTTTTGTTTTTTGCTTTTCTAATAAAATAGTGTAAAAGTGAGTAAGAGTTGGCTTAAAGCTAAACCAAACAAATTAACTAAAACCTTTGAATAACAAATTTATTTAAAACCTTATAATTGTCATGTTTTAAAAATGTTGTATTCATTTTAGAAATGACAGCTTCTCTGGCTGTCAGTATGACTTTCGTTTTTCGTCTGAGTGTGTAAGTGTGCTTATTGCAAGTTCTCTGCAATAGGATTCCTTTTCATTTAATAATTTACTTCTTAGTTTATGAAATGACAGACTAATGTTAAATGAGAAATGTGTTTTTTTTCTTGAATATGTGTGCATATTTTTCAAAATGTCATTTTGCAACATTTAAAATTTTTGTGCAAAGTAAATTCCTGCTGACACAAGGTAAAATGGTAATGGATTGCCAGGGTTACGAAAAATTAACTTATTCACGGATTACTTATTAAAACTCATTTCAAGTACTAAGACTAGGATCTAGTCTCTAGATTAGACTACGATTTAGTACCTAGATTAGACTAGGCAACGATCTAGTCTATAGATTAGACAACTCTCTAGTCTACAGACTAGACAACGATCTGGTCTATAGACTAGACAGGATCTAGTCTGTAGACAGGATAATGATCTAGTCTAAAGACAAGACAACGATGTAGTCTATAGACTAGACAACGATGTAGTCTATAGACTAGACAAAGATCTAGTCTATAGGCATCGATCTAGTCTATAGACTAGACAACGATCTGGTCTATAGACTAGACAACGATCAAGTCTATAGACTAGACAACGATCAAGTCTATAGACTAGACAACTATCTAGTCTATACACTAGACAACGATCTAGGCTATACACTAGACAACGATCTAGTCTATACACTAGACAACGATCTAGTCTATACACTAGACAACGATCTAGTCTATACACTAGACAACGATCTAGTCTATAGACTAGACAACGATCTAGACTAGACAGCGATCTAGTCTATAGAATACAACGATCTAGTCTATAGACTAGACAACGATCTGGTCTATAGACTAGACAACGATCTGGTCTATAGACTAGACAACGATCTAGTCGATAGACTAGACAACGATCTAGTCTATAGACTAGACAACGATCTAGTCTATAGACAACCCCGTAGTCTATAGACTAGACTAGGATCCAGTCTATAGACAAGACAACGATCTAGTCTATAGACAACGATCTAGTCTATAAACTAAACAACGATCTAGTCTATAGAATAGACAACCATCTAGTCTATAGAATAGACAACGATCTAGTCTTTAGACTAGACAACTACCTAGTCTATTGACTAGACCACTCTCTAGTCTATAGACTAGACAACGATCGAGTCTATAGACAAGACTAGGATCCAGTCTATAGACTAGACAACGATCTAGTCTATAGACTAGACAACGATCTAGTCTTTAGACTAGACAACGATCTAGTCTATTGACTAGACCACTCTCTAGTCTATTGACTAGACAACGATCGAGTCTATAGACAAGACTAGGATCCAGTCTATAGATATAGACTTGACAACGATCTAGTCTATAGACTAGACAATGATCTAGTCTATAGAATAGACAATGATCTAGTCTATAGAATAGACAACCATCTAGTCTATAGAATAGACAACGATCTAGTCTATACACATAACACCAAGAAAATATATAGTCTAATCTTTATAGAGAAAAAATTTGGGCTAATTTAAACTACCACTTAAAAGGCAACCCTCTCCTGTCGCAGTCGTTATGAACGAAGATAAGCAAACTAGTTTTCTGCACTGATTTATTTCATTTATACTTTCTGTTTCTCCCAACTTCAAGTTAAAAGTTCTTCTTCGCCTTTATGTAGCCTGACAGGTTGGTTCCTCAAGAGAAATCCATCATAGTTCCTCCTTAGTGAGATAATTTGTAGAGACCACACAAAAATTATGAAATTTTTTTGGATTATGCATTGATGTTGTAAGGATTTAGACTGCTGACTAAAAAGACAAGACCAGACTGTCTGACAGACAGACAGTTATTAAATAATAATTTCATATTTTTACTGTCCCATGGCTGAATATGTCATTAAGTTTTGGGCAAGAAACAAAAAAAAATCAACAAAATAAATTAACAAGTTTAAGATTTAAAAGGAAATCAACAAAATCAGGTGGTTATTTTATCAACTTTATGGTTAATTTTTCCAGACAAAAGTTTTACTCTAAACTTCAACATTGTTCGTGCTTTCATTATTATAGTTTATTGACAAACATTTATCAAGCCAGGTCAACAGCAGCAGCAACAACAACAACATCATCAGTAAAAGCCAAAAATTTTCAATATTTTTAATAATTTATTTTGATTTGTAAAAATATTAACAAAAAATCGTATTTAAATTGTTTGAGTGTGTCTCTCTAAATTATGTTGTATTGTTGTATAAATACTGTTTCTGTATTTCTTTTTTGTTCCTTAATGTTTGTTTCCGTCCTTCTGTCCAAGTGTGTTTGAGACTGGACTGCAGCGACCAGTATAAGAGTTTATGACTGTAAGCAGTTGCCAACCGAACAAATACATTTAAATTGATTTAAAATTATGTCTTCTAATTTATCATTCCAATGTCTGTCTATCTAGCTCTATAGTTGTAGGGTATTTTTTGATTTGTTTCGATTTGTGGCCGTCATTTTAATAAATGTCTTTCTCTTATTTTTTTTCTGATCGCTATTCAAAAATGTTTTTTAATTTTAGTTGGCGTGTTGGTTATTTTTTAGAGGTGCTTAAGGTTTGTTAAGGCTGGAATGTTGTGTTTGGCCTTTAATTGTTTGTTTGTTTATTTAAAGGCCAATAATGAAATTTTATAAGTTTAACATTGTATTTCATTATAAATCTGCAAATATTGTAATGTATTTTTCCTGAAATATGTTGATTTTAAAACAGTTAAATAAAGCATTTTTATAATTACTCATCGAACACAAGTCGGTGGATCGATCAGACTATGCTATATTGACAAAACTAAACTCTATTCTACATACTAGGCTCTAGACCACTGTAAGTGTATCGTCTATAGACTAGACAACGGTCTAGTCTATAGACTAGACAACGATCTAGTCTTCAGACTAGAAAACGATCTAGTCTATAAACTAGAAAACGATCTAGTTTATAGACCAGACTAGACAACGATTTAGTCTTTAGACTAGGCAACGATCTAGTCGATAGACTAGACAACGATCCTGTCTATAAACTAGACAACGATCTAGTCTATACACTAGACTAGACAGCGATCTAGTCTTTAGACTAGACTAGACAGCGATCTAGTATTTAGACTAGACTAGACAGCGATCTAGTATTTAGGCTAGCCAACGATCTAGTCTATAAAGTAGACAACGATCTAGTCTATAAACTAGACAACGATCTAGTCAATAGACTAGACAACGATCTATCCTATTGACTAGACAACGATCTAGTCTTTAGACTAGACAACGATCTAGTTTATAGACAAGACAACGATCTAGTTTATAGACAAGACAACGATCTAGACTATAGACTAGACAACGATCTAGTCTATAGACTAGACAACGATCTAGTCTATAGACTAGACAACGATCTAGTCTATAGACTAGACAACGATCTAGTCTATAGACTAGACAACGATATATTCTATAGACTAGACAACGATATAGTCTATAGACTAGACAACGATCTAGTCGATAGACTAGACAACGATCTAGTCGATAAACTAGACAACGATCTAGTCGATAGACCAGACAACGATCTAGTCTTTAAACTAGACAATGATCTAGTCGATAGACTAGACAACGATCTAGTCGATAGACTGGACAACGATCTAGTCGATAGACTAGACAACGATCTAGTCGATAGACTAGTCAACGATCTAGTCGATGGACTAGATAACGATCTAGTCGATAGACTAGTCAACAATCTGGACTATAAAGTAGAAAACGATCTAGGCTACAGTCTATAGACTAGACAATGATATAGTATATATACTATATAATGATCTAGTCCATAGAATAGACAATGAAATAGTCTATAGACTAGATAATGGTCTAGTCTGAAATCTAAATAGTGATCTAGTTCATATATGACACAATAATCTAGTTTATGGACCACGCAATGATCTAGTCTATATACTCGACAATTATATAATATATAGACTAGGAATTGGTCTAGTCTATAATCTAAGCAATGATTTTTTTTCGAATTACTTCCCAACACCTTTTATCAAAAATCATTAATTTAATTTTTAAAAATTCCCATTTAATATCCAAGTTGACACAATTTTTTCCAAAAAAAAAAATTAAATCATTTGATATTTTTTTTTATCGATAAGAAGACCATTGAAAATTGACACTTCTTCATAAAAAGAAATCCAAACATTTTAAAGTACTTTTTTATATTTGTAAAAATAGTAAATAAATCATTATTTTATCAATAAATGATTAATAGTTTTCTTCACATTTTGCTTTCAATAAAATAAGAAAACTCTAGCAAACTTTAGAAATTATAAAAAGATTAAAAACTAGAGTTTTGCAAAACAAAGCGCGTGTACAAAAAAAGACAAGAAACATCAAACATACACTCAAAAAAATTTTAGTTTGACATAAATGAATAATAAATCAAAGTCATTTGGGAATTAAAGAGACATGAATGAAAAGTAGTTTATTACATATTTTTTTAAATAGAATAGAAGAAATATATCGAGTAACGGACCACCAAATGATTTAACACTTTGGTGGCCAATGGATTTACTTGGACATTTTACGAGGGTGGAGTGAGAATGAAATATTGTACATATAATTACGCTTTAAATATTAAAAAAAAGATGAAGTTCTATCTAGTTGACTAGATTTTGAGATTTCCATAACAATTATCCTGTCTCTAGGCTAGATAATGATTTATTATATAGACTAGACAATGATCTAGCCTACAGACAAGACAATGATCTAGCCTACAGACAAGACAATGATCTAGTCTATAGACTATACAATGATCTAGTCTATAGACTATACAATGATCTAGTCTATAGACTATACAATGATCTAGGCTATAGACTATACAATGATCTACTCTATAGACTATACAATGATCTAGTCTATAAACTAGACTAGACAATGATCTAGTCTATAAACTAGACTAGACAATGATCTAGTCTATAAACTAGACTAGACAATGATCTAGTCTATAGACTAGACAATGATCTAGTCTATAGACTAGACAATGATCTAGTCTATAGACTAGACAATGATCTAGTCTATAGACTAGACAATGATCTAGTCTATAGACTAGACAATGATCTAGTCTATAGACTAGACAATGATCTAGTCTATAGACTAGACAATGATCTAGTCTATAGACTAGACAATGATCTAGTCTATAGACTAGACAATGATCTAGTCTATAGACTAGACAATGATCTAGTCTATAGACTAGACAATGATCTAGTCTATAGACTAGACAATGATCTAGTCTATAGACTAGACAATGATCTAGTCTATAGACTAGACAATGATCTAGTCTATAGACTAGACAATGATCTAGTCTATAGACTAGACAATGATCTAGTCTATAGACTAGACAATGATCTAGTCTATAGACTAGACAATGATCTAGTCTATGGAATAGACAATGATCTAGACTATAGATTAGACAACATTCTAGACTATAGACAATGTTCTGATCCGTAGACTTAATAATTATCTATTCCATAAACTTGATACTATAGACTTTATAATCTATGGACTAGATAAAGACACTTCTCAATATCTAGTGACCAGATAATGATCTAGTTGGAAATATGGACAATGATCTGTTTAGTAAGGCAATGGTGATCATTCTTTTGACATTGGCTTGACTAGGTTAATAATAAAAAACAATGGAACTTTATATTAATCATCTAAATTTAGACAAAGAATATTAATGCAAGTCTTATCAAGTTACCCTCGTTAATATCAAACTAAATTGTCTACACCAATGGTCTCTAATACTTTTCAATATCAAAGTGATGATTTAACTTTTATTTAATGATCTTTATTTGATATTTTTGTTCATCAAACAACTCTCATTACATTAACATCAACTACTTTATTTTGCTGGTAATTGTTTTGTAATTTTGATATTTTTTTTTTGTCTACACACAAATGTCAATGTCAAAATCCTTTTAATGAGATTTTATTTTTCATGACTTTTGTCATGGTTTGTACAATTGTCAAGTAGTTTAGATTGAGTGAAAGAGAGACATAAAAAGCCTTAACGAATTTCATAAGATTTTTGTCATTTTCTCAGTTTTATTTTTTATATTATAATAAATGATTTTGTTTTTTACTCTGCCCCTTAAAACTCATCTCTCTCTCTCTACAAATGTCATTGTTAATGGTCGGTCATATTTTAGATCTTTCTTTATTTTTCGATTTTATGAAACAATAATCTTTTGTTGGTTTGCCGTCCAACATTTTGTCATAACACTTTAGGTCTGCCATATAAATAGTCGTATATGTTTGAAACTTAAACAGAAAAAAAGGTAAATAAGTGACAAATAATTTTGATTGATTAGATTTTAAATTCGATTTGATGTTTATGATCGTTACTTTATCTTTTAAGGAATGTTTTTTTTATTTTTTCAAATAAACATCTTCTTAATGTTTGATTTGTGATGTGTTTTGTATTCAGAAGCTGTTTAGTATTTTTTAAGCCGATTATCTTTTTGTGATGTATGTGAACTGATATTGTCTTTGTTGTTAATGATACATGCTTGCGTATTTAAATTTATGGTTTTGTTTAATGAATTTTGTCATATAATCAGAGATTTATGATTTTGAAAATAACATCATAAATTGATAGAAAGTTGTGTGTAAGAAGATATTAAAATTTAGAAGATAAAATATGTCATAAAATGTATGTGAACTGGAATGAACTGGAATAAGCTACTCTTAGTTGATTTAAACTTTGTGAAAGTTTCTTACAGAATACCTAAAATTGTTCCCATATCTCAAAATACTTGATACACCTACTCACTAATTTCATGATCCTAGCAGCTGTGTGAGTAACTGTTCCAAGTCCATGTTGTCTTTCAATATATTATCCGAAACTATATCCGTGTCCATAAAGCTTTAATCAAGGTCAAATCGAAGAGAACTTAGCATAACAACCTGCTGAAATCGGAAAATTTTCATGTTCAATTCTTCAATTTTCGAACAACCAAGTGAAATCCTCATTTCGATTCAGAGCATCTATGTAAAAATCTCATACAGACCCATAGCTTGATCATCGATCACTTCTTCACTCATTTTCCTATCCTAGCAACTGTGTTACTCACAAAATCCATGCTGTCTTTCGAACATAGCGCATCATCCTGCTAATTTTAAATAGAAAAGTTCTCGAAAGCATGTTTGACTGAATTATTGAAGATTTGGATTCCGAAGATATCTGAGGTCTTCAGAAAATTGATTTCAATAGACAGACGGACATGGCATAATCGTATCCGCTATCTATAAGGATCCAGAATATACTTTTTAGGATCGGAAAATTATCTTCTACAAACGGAATAGCAAAATTTATAATACCCTTCTTACGAAGGTGAAGAGTATAAAAATCATGTACATTCTGAAAACACTTAATACTTCTTAACTCATTTCACGATCACGGCTGCTTTGTAAATAATTGTTAAAAGTGATCCGTTAACAACGTAAATTTATCTAAAAGGTCTCTTAATTTAATCGTCCGAGTTCCCGCTAGGAATTCAGTACCCGAGTCACACTAACTAATGATGTAACAAATGTTTACACTGAAGTCTCCAAGAAGAGTGGAAGAGTGGGTGGTGGCTTTTACATTGAAAGATTTGGAATGAAATCCTATTTCAGGCTAGTATTCTACAGGCTGCTATTAAACGAGTCGCCAACTGGCAGAGGTATTATCAAATATCAGGTAATATATGTATATATACGGACAGCAAATCTGTGATCAGAGATATAGCGGTTGTCTTTACAACATCTACGTTAACCGAGAATGCTGGGTATCTCTGAATGAGATAGTGAGACATTCTAGGATAACGCTAATATGGGTCCCTGGACATAGTAATTGTCAGGGAAACTGTATAGTTGACGAACTTGCCAGGAATGGTGCGATGAGAGGGGAAGATGCAATCGACGCATTTATTGGTATCTCCCTTACAAACTGTAAGTCACTGTTTCAGACTGAACTATACGAAATGGCTAAAATCAGATGGTTCAGTGAAACCACCTGTCTCACTTCGAGGTCAATTTGGCTTCTATACGATGCTCGCAAGTCAAGCTTATTATTAAGCTTTCGCAGGGAACACATAAGAATGCTGGTACCAGTCAAAACGGGAAACTGTACTATTGGCAACCACGCCAGATGAATGATTCTCGAATATAACGACTTCTGAAGGAGTTGTAATAATGAGGAGGAAGAGGAAACAATACCACACCTTCTCTGCTATTGCCCATAATTCAATGAAAGCAGAGAACATTGTATCGGCCTCTATCTTGTCTGGATGGGCTATCGGGGATATTACTAAAGAATATCCTAAACTTTGTGAATCAAACCGGCTGGTTTAAATTTGGAAGTAGAGAGTAATAATTAAATGGACTCCTACGACCATTAGGGTAAAACAACGGGACCGCAACTAGGTGGACCCAAGTGAACCACTCATGTTTGATTGAGTGGCTGCCCTTTTTTCCAAAACCTAAACTGAACCTAATCGTTGCAGTTGTTGTTATCAAGTCCTAGAATTGTGACGCAAACGATCTCGGTCATTTCTGAAAGTTTGACGATTCTGTAATCTATAAATATCCGATTAGGTTACCGAGAATTACAAATCCAAGTCATCTTGTATATCTGCTAATCAGCCAATATTAAAAAGCTGATGTGTATCGATGTCATAGTTTACATTACTGAGAATTTCGATTCAAAATAGAGTCGTATTTTCTCGGTATTTGCAGGGAATGACAATGTGGTCTTCGACTTATTTTGTCACAAAAATCAGAAGTTATCGAGAATACCAAATGAATCAGACTGTTTGTGAAAATATCTATATCTTAACAAACATTAATGCTTATTACAAGATCCAGTCATCTTGCAAAACTGCTTAATGGGCCAATGGCCAATTAACACTGCAATTAGCTTAAAATGCTTCAGTTCATCGAAGACTGAAATGCGTCAGACAAACAAAGCAGCAATCTATCTCCAACGTTTCTATAATTAATTTTAAATATTAGTATTTAAAAGTTTAACAATGACAATACCGTGATCCGGGTCCTGAACTTAGGTACATAATTGAGTTATATTTCCACAGCTTAAGTAGCCATTCTCACGTCTCTTCTCTTCGCTTCTTGATTACTTTATATTTTCGAAGTGAAGAAATTATCAGAGAGTGACAAGTGTGGTATCCGGCAGTTTATGTTCGATTTTTTAAATGATGTTTAAATTCTTTTTGATAATCTTGAGTACCATTTTAAGCACAACCCAGTCTAAAGCGCAAAGTATATATACTCTACTCCAACTACAACAAAAACAAACACTCTTGCGAGACAAAGATAAATGCGGTAATGACAGGGTTTTAGAAAATGATTCACTAACAACCAGAAATATTCCTCACCTTTCATACGAACATGTTATTGTTGTTGTTGTTGCAGTTGTTATTTCTTCTAATTATATGGTACATTTAGCAAAAGGTTATTAGAAGTTTATGCGATCATGTTTAAGTATCTGAAAACTTCTAACGTTTGGTTAATTCATGGCATGTGTTTTAGATAATTTTCTTTCGCTTTTTGCAAAAAAAAAAAAAATAATAAAATTAAGAAATACACGGAGTATAATAACATGACACAGTTAATAAAATTAAATACAAATTAAAGCAGTAGATTAACAGAAATTAGAATTTTTTTTTGTTGCATAAATTAACACAGCGATAAATTATTTTTAATTTGAAAAAAAAAAAAATTCTTAAAAAACGCAATCTATAGTAGTAACAAACAAACTCACCTGTTTATTTAAAACAAATTTACAACATTTTTGTTATCTCTGAGATCTTTTTAAATAAGAAATATGTATCTGTTTATATTTATCTTTTAAATCTTGAAACTTGTAGAATGTGTGTAAAAATTTCAAAATAAAAAATATTAATCAATTACACAAAACAAAAAACAACACCAGCCAATACAATGACAAGCAGCAATAACACACCTTTTCAATACAAAAAAAAATATTCTGTCACTGCATGTAACCAAAAGTTATTCGTACAAACGTTACCATTTTGCTGTCACTGTCAAATTGTTTTTATTTTGAAAGCCTGTTGTAGGATTTTGTAATAATTTTTGTGCGTTTTTTTATGTTTTTTTTTTACTGTGTGCCAAATGTGATGTCCTGTTGTTGGGATAATGATGCTGTTTGTATCTTTTTGTTTGTTCTTAATTTCTGGGGTGATGACCATCGTTTTGTCAATTGATGATTTGTTTTTTTGATCATACATTTAATACTCTTCAGCAGATGAATTTTTGTGACTTTGTATGAGACTTGGTGATTTTAAATAAATTACATATTTTTTTTCGATATAAAATCATTAATTTTATTCGTTTGCTTTTGTCATATCGAGAACAATTGACTTAAAATGTTATAGATTATAAAAGATTTAAATGATTAATAGTTGGGTAAGTTTAAGAGGAGTGAGTTTTTTTATCGAATTTGTTTGAATTATTGATAATAAAATAGGTTTTGAAATTTTCATTTTATGAAAGATATGAAATATTCTTTACTTTATCAGTTTTTTATATCCATCATCAAAAAAGATTTGTTACACATATATTCTTGGACTTTATTAGATTCTAAGACGATCTAGCCATATCCGTCCGTCTATACCTCTGTCCGTCTGTCTGTTAGCTTAAAACACTATGGAGACCAAACAGTAAGAGCTAGAAAACTGAAACTTTCCACAAATATTTGCTATTGATATAGATTATTTGGTATTGACAATAGGCAGTATTTAGACCCCATAAAGGTGCCCGACCAGAATCCTGTTTAACTCGTTGACGCCCACCCAAAAAATGATGAATCTACCCAGATGCACGATGAAATTCTAGTATTTACCAAATTTTTTATCAGCATCGGTCCATAATTAACCCTACCCCCATGTAAGGTCAACTTTAGAAAATGACTTTGGCTTAGAAATATCGCTGTATCGATAGAAAAAAATTTTATAGAGACCAGAAATTCTTTAACAAATATTTTGAAGACCCCTTTACAAAACGAAATCCCTCCAAATTTTGAGCACAACGATAAAATTTGGCTTTTTAGCTCTTTAAAATCCAGAAGAATTTTATCTTTCTTATTTAGAAGAAATATTCTCAAAGAGGACTGATTCTCTTTATCGTTTATAAATATGTGAGCTTACATACGCTTGAGGGTACCTAATAGATCTTCTTGCCGATTTTAGAACTAGAACTAGACTGAACCAGGATCACTTTCGGACTTCACTCTTTAAAAAACAATGAACTCCAGCCTACCCCAATTTAATACATTACTACACCTGAAGTAATAACGGGGATTAGCTATATAACTGGTTTGTTTATAAGTATATCTGAGAGCTTATGTACCCATAGTGCATAATATTTTATGAGCTTTTTATCGATCTTTAATTTAAAGTTATTTGTTTATTAAAATAGGAGGACTGATCATGTCATGGCTCATGAAAAAGCCGGACAAGTCTGACGTATGATAAATAATATTTCATTAGCTCTTCATTCAAACTTTAAATTTATTAAAATTCTTTTCACGAATAAGTTGGACAGCAATCTCTTTGGATCTTTGATCTCTTTATATATGATTCACTCTTCAACTAATTCTTAAATACCTTCACATACAATAATAACGGGATTATCTACAGCGTTTTTTTTCTTACTAATAGATCGGACAACAACAGCGTCAATAATATGAATCAAAATTTCTTTCGATCTTTTCTCTCTCTCTCTCTACAGAGAAAGTGAATCTTCTCTTACTTCTTTAATCATTTCATCTGAAGTAATATTTTAATTATTTATAGAAGGTATTGGCCAAAGAGTGACAAATGAGTTCTATGACTGATTTAATTTGACGTTAATAGATGTAAGATCCACGTATGATCATATGGGTGAGCTTTTTGTCGATCTTTGACTTAGAATAATATTTGTTTTTTAATGAAAAAGGTCCGAGCTCATTCATATAAATACATTTCCTTATAGCAAGGAGATCCGAAAAATTCGTCCAAGGACTGACAAATGTTCGTCGTTAATAGATGTAAGAGCCACATTTGATCGTATGAGAGAGCTTTTTCCTGATCTTTATAATTATTGTTTTTTAATGAGAAATGTCCGATCTCAGTCATGTAAATACATTTTCTTCTCACAAGGAGGTCATACAATATCCGCTTCAAAAATCTTAATATTTCGATTTACAATTATTCTAGGTTTGACTATATTATACTGTTTTGAAACGTTGATATGTTAGGAATATGAATCTAATTCTAATTATTCAAAAGTTTTGTGCTATCCGTAAAACAAACGTAAACTTGCGAAACTTTTGCGAGTTATTGAAACACATTTCGAAAGTGGAAATTCACGGATCGAAGTACCAAACAATTTATACTTTTCTCTCGGGTAATCAGAATTAACTAGTCGATAGTCGAAACATTTATGTCGTCGAATTACTTATATTATTATTGGGGATCGTGAGCCGAAGAAATTATCTCATTGGATTGACTCTTATTATCTCGTAGGATTGAAAGTCGACGAAGCAAAGAAATTGATTACTTCGAGTCGGCCCCATAGCGTTTTTCTTAATAGATAGTCTTACTCAATAACTAGTAATTAGACGACTAAGAGATGAAGAGATTATCGTATTGGATTGTCCAAATACATATTGAAACTTTACGTTTAGCTACGTTTACAAAAATTGCTTCGTAATTCTTCCTTTAACTCTATTGTCCAAATTTTATTTCCTAAAATATATACCATTCAATTAAATTGTTAAATTATAACTGTTATCAATATATACGAGTTAAAAGAGTTTTAATTTTGTATTTAACAATTTATGATATATTAACGTATCAAATAACATTTCACGAAAAAATTAAAAAAAAAACTCCAAAACACACCGAAAACATTTCAAAAGGAAATAATGTTCATTGTACAATGAATGCATTTCAGTGCAATGCGTTTATTAGGTTGGCTGGTGTATGCTGCTGCTGCTGTTACTGATGCTGGTGTGTTGGGGTGTCAGAAAGTTGTCGAAATTTCTCAACAAACATATTTTATGATCATGTTTCATACAGTTGTTGTTGGTTTTTTTTTCTACTCGCTTTTATTTTGAACAGGCTGTAGTAATAAAGGAAGAAGATGCTAAATAAAATTCAGTTCAACAAATAAACTGACGGACTGACTAAAAATAAACATACGAACAGGCGAACATTTCGCTCTACACACAAGTAGGCGGACATTCAGGTGAAGTAGATAGAGAAAGAGATCCTGTAGCTGGAGCTTTTGTTTTACATTATGATTTTGTTTTTATATATAAGGCCGTTGTTGTAGCTGTAGAGTTGTTTTAGAGTTACAGGAAAAAGTGTGTTATTGAATCGCGAAACGACCTACCGCATGTTGTGATGAGTAAAATAAACATTTGCAGTTGCATCCACTACGCATTAACTGTGTGCAACCATTATAAAAGAATAATATATTATATTTTAGCTACGCAACCAAACGAATTGTACAAATCTTTTAATTGTTAACATTAATTGATTTAAAACTGTGGAGGATTCGTTATGTAAAGGATTGTGAAGGAAACGCAGGAAAAAGTTCACTTGATTGCTTGTCTAGGTCATCAGAGTTTCACATCGTGTTTTAGATGCATAGAGAAAGAAACATGATTAGTTGTGTTAAAAAGTAATGTTTTACTTAATTGATTAGTGTTTTTAGGTCTTAACATTTAGGATTGGAAGGTAATTTAATACAGTCTAATGTTATGGTGGAGGAAATTGTTTGATAGAAATTAAACGAAGGAAGGCAACATTGATTGAAATGTACAGGTCCATAGTTTTCTGAATATGAGAAGATATATAATATGTCATCCTTTCCTTATTGACTGCAAAATTACATACTTCAAAATTTTGTATGAAATATAGAAAATTCTGATTCAAATTATCACACAAAATACCAACTGGAAGTTCAGTTCTAGTTCATTT
This sequence comes from Lucilia sericata, assembly GCF_015586225.1. Taxonomy (NCBI): domain Eukaryota; kingdom Metazoa; phylum Arthropoda; class Insecta; order Diptera; family Calliphoridae; genus Lucilia; species Lucilia sericata. Next base: position 75,368 of record NW_023994258.1, read on the forward strand.
CTAGTTCAGTTCTAGTTCAGTTCTAGTTCAGTTCTAGTTCAGTTCTAGTTCAGTTCTAGTTCAGTTCCAGTTCAGTTCCAGTTCAGTTCTAGTTCAGTTCTAGTTCAGTTCTAGTTCAGTTCTAGTTCAGTTCTAGTTCAGTTCTAGTTCAGTTCTAGTTCAGTTCTAGTTCAGTTCTAGTTCAGTTCTAGTTCAGTTCTAGTTCAGTTCTAGTTCAGTTCTAGTTCAGTTCTAGTTCAGTTCTAGTTCAGTTCTAGTTCAGTTCTAGTTCAGTTCTAGTTCAGTTCTAGTTCAGTTCTAGTTCAGTTCTAGTTCAGTTCTAGTTCAGTTCTAGTTCAGTTCTAGTTCAGTTCTAGTTCAGTTCTAGTTCAGTTCTAGTTCAGTTCTAGTTCAGTTCTAGTTCAGTTCTAGTTCAGTTCTAGTTCAGTTCTAGTTCAGTTCTAGTTCAGTTCTAGTTCAGTTCTAGTTCAGTTCTAGTTCAGTTCTAGTTCAGTTCTAGTTCAGTTCTAGTTCAGTTCTAGTTCAGTTCTAGTTCAGTTCTAGTTCAGTTCTAGTTCATAGTTCTAGTTCAGTTCTAGTTCAGTTCTAGTTCAGTTCTAGTTCAGTTCTAGTTCAGTTCTAGTTCAGTTCTAGTTCAGTTCTAGTTCAGTTCTAGTTCAGTTCTAGTTCAGTTCTAGTTCAGTTCTAGTTCAGTTCTAGTTCAGTTCTAGTTCAGTTCTAGTTCAGTTCTAGTTCAGTTCTAGTTCAGTTCTAGTTCAGTTCTAGTTCAGTTCTAGTTCAGTTCTAGTTCAGTTCTAGTTCAGTTCTAGTTCAGTTCTAGTTCAGTTCTAGTTCAGTTCTAGTTCAGTTCTAGTTCAGTTCTAGTTCAGTTCTAGTTCAGTTCTAGTTCAGTTCTAGTTCAGTTCTAGTTCAGTTCTAGTTCAGTTCTAGTTCAGTTCTAGTTCAGTTCTAGTTCAGTTCTAGTTCAGTTCTAGTCAGTTCTAGTTCAGTTCTAGTTCAGTTCTAGTTCAGTTCTAGTTCAGTTCTAGTTCAGTTCTAGTTCAGTTCTAGTTCAGTTCTAATTCAGTTCTAGTTCAGTTCTAGTTCAGTTCTAGTTCAGTTTTAGTTCGGTTCTAGTTCAAGTTCTAGTTGATTTCTAATTCAGTTTAATTTATTTCAAATTCAATTTTAATTCATTTCTATTTCAGTTCCAGTTCTAAGGAAAGAAAACGTATTTGTTCTCCCAGTCCTTCAGTTGGACCTAGTATAAAAATCAAATATGTCAATAGGCCTGTCGAATGAAACTGACTTCAAGATCCAAAAAGTTTGTTACATACTTCACGTTAAACTTAAATATTTTACTTTAGAACAAAATAGTTGCAACATAAAGATACATACGGTAAAACTTCCAACAAAAACTGATAAGAAGATTTGGTAACAGAGTGTTCAAATATTTTTGGTAAGAAAATTAATGTTAGAAACCTAATGGGTGGAGAAATGTTCATGTAAGTAAGTGTCCGCCCTGTTGGTTGCTATAAACTTACAAGTGAACCATGAATACAACCCTTTTTTCTTGTTAATGCAACATTAAGTCCACAAGCATGTGTGTGGTGCGTAAGAGAAGAACAAGAAAACAAAATCATGTTTATACTTTTGACATTTGTAAGGTCTATTAGATTTCGTTTTGGGAACAAGTTTTTAGATGTTCATACCTTGATGGAAGTATGTGCATGTGTAGTTATTCTTTACGCCTGTCAATTTAAATATCCTTTGACCAAGAAAGGATTTTTTTTTTTTTTTGTAAAAATTTGGACTTTTTAAGATGTTACAAAACTTTTTGACATTATGGTTTTAACGCTTCAGCAAATTTCTTAGAAGTTTTTTTTTTAGAGAACAGGATTCTGTTAAAGCTGCATGTCCTTTTGTATCCTTTTTTTTTAGTTTTTATTGTATTGAAAAAGGATTACTTAACATTTGTCTCTGTTTGAAGTGATGCAAAATAGATTTTTATTTTCTTTTTCTGCTTCATTTTATATTTATTTGAAATGGACATTTGAGATGGATTACTGGTGCTTTTGTTAAAAGGTGCAAACCCATTTATTATGGTAACAGATAGATGATGGAAACAACCTGTAAAGGGGAGTTTCTTTGGTTTGTTGTCTTATTAGTTTAGGTCCTTTTAAAGGATTTTCTTGTTTTTCTTATTTGATTGTTTTGCATGTGAATATTCAAAGGGGACATTGGTTTATCCTTTATTTGATAAATTACCTTCTAATAAATGTTGAAATGTTTAACAATACATCACTTTATGGGTATTGATTGAAGTAAGTAGATACCCACATTGGAAGATTTTTTGTGCAAGATTGCTTTTGAATGGACTTTAATTTTTTTTGTTTAGTTAGAAAGAAATATGGGAGGTAATATGTGTAAAAGTAAAAAAATATTATAAATTTCTGTCAGTCAGCGAAATTTATAAAAATTTAAAAGAAAGTTTATGTTTAGATTATTTATTTAAATTATAATTTTTTTCTTAAATGTTCTGTCTCGTTTTTTTAAGATGATCTTGCAGCTTAAAGAAAAAACTGCTCATTAAAATATACAGCCAGTTGACTAAATTAAAAGTTTCTAACATAAAATATCTACATTATAATTACAAGTATCATGTTCTTTTAAAACTAACAACTAAAGCAAACAAAAAAAAAACTTAAAAACACGGCTTATTAACATTCATAATTTAGTTCGGTTGACCAAAATCCCTTAAACGACAACGATCAAATACAATCAAACCTACATACGACCCAGCAGTTTTAAAAGGTGTTAATGTGATCGTTTTAGACATTTATTTCAAAATATGAATAGAATGTTTATTTTTTGGATCATTATTGATTGCCGACTCATTTTTGTCCATGAGCTGGTGTCATTGTGACATCTACATGTCCATGTTCACTATATACTCGAATCATTCTGAAGCACGTATTAACGATTCTACCTTTTTAATAGTTATATTTGATAGATCCCCAAGATAGCCCAATAATAAGCAGATGGGATTCCCGCTGTTGAGTCGGCGACATTATCTAGAGAGTTATTCGATAGACCAAAACACGAATCCATCAAAGTCTTTCCTATGCGGGGTATCTGATGTCTCGGCAACAGTAACGAACTTATCCAGAATAATAGACTTTACATTAGTCTTTTAACCGACATTATCTGCCCGTGCATCCGGAAGGAACCTATCCAATAATGGAATACAGATTTCCGAGGTACCAGATTATGTGGCTATCTGTTTCGAATGAATTGATATTCCAAGGAAAGGGCGAGGACACGGTATATGAGAATACAAGTTTTAGCTGATCTGTTAAGATATTCACTGATACATCTGAATGACGTAGCACCCAAAATAGCTCTAAGTTTAAATGTTTCGCCAACTCAACCGACAGGAAGTCGACCAGGCTTACTGTCAGCCAGAATAATAATAAAACAAAAAACCCTCCTAAACCCGTTGAAGACTTGGATCAATCAGTATATCTCTCAAGCGAAGAACATGGATCGTTGTTAGAAAGCAGTAATCAATATTGACAGATATGTAAGTCCTATAATCTAATACTAATGCATAACAGATTTGATAAGTCTTCCAGGCGGTAGTAGAACTGTTAGTGCTGATTTAAAGAGAAAGTCCATTCAAAATTTTTGAAAACCAAAAACTTTGTGAGAAGCATTAGCTGCTTTAGATTTAGAGAGAAAGTTAAATCCACGACAGCCTCACCGAACAGTTGGGAAAAATACAAATATAATACTCTTGTTTTGTGGACATTAAAAAAGATGCAGATGCAATTTTCAAGTTCTTTAACACATGGACATATGCACTCAACAGTTTAGATTATCTGCAAATGCTAAAACCCGAGAAAAAAACCTAAAGAGGTGAACAAAAAAAAAAAAAAAAAAAAGAGCTTAACTAAACCAAAAACCCCCTGTGGTGCTTAAGACATTGGCGCCTCAGGCCATTGGCAACGGTTCATGGTCTTAAAGTTAACACATGGAGTTCGGGCTATAAGCAGTACACCAACTAAATGTTTTCGACCAACAACTCCAGGAACTAAAGGACGTGGTGGCGGTGCTGATGTGGTGGTGTTGCAGTGAAAATGGTTGTTTTTGTAGCCCTGCGTGAAATGTAATCATTTTTGTTCCTTTTAAACTTTTTTTTTGCGCAAAACCTTTTTCTTTGCCAAATTTCAAAACTAAAACACTTTAAGAAGCTTGCTGTTGTTGCTGTTACAGTTGCTAGTGTTGTGTAAGTGGGTACTGATCTTCCAGTTTAAATGAATCTGACGACAGGATGTACACAAATGATCAATGCCCAACATTTGTTTATGGAGACTCAATTATAAATTAAGCTCACAACAAGGGACACAAACCTCCGAAAAAAAGTTTAATTTATTTTCTTATTCTTAAAAAATGTCCAAATGTATACGAAACATATGACCGCAAGAGTATTGTGTTGCAAGTTGCACAAGTGTGTTTATTATTTACATACATGTTGGACAAGTTTAGCTTTTTCTTTTAAAGTTCCTTTTCGTTGATTTGTGTCTTTTTGTTTTGTTGTTCAATGCGACAAAATATTTTACAAACATAAATTTTATTTCAATATTATTATCAAAACCCACCGCTGTGCTTTAAATGAGGTTACAAAACAGATGATATTATTCATTCATATTTTTTAAATGGTTCTGTTTTTTTGCTTGTTTGAGATCTCATGGAAAACAAAAGGTGTGAACATTTTTCATTTATATCCAAACAGTTGGACTAAATTGATATTGTTGATGCTGTAAATCATATGAAAATTAAACAAATAAATCCATAATTCAGAGCATACCAAATACGATAATAGAGGTCACAAATATAGATGTCGGATCATTAGTTTTCAGATTGTCAACGACAAAACTTTTATCTTAAAAAATCTTATTTTAAAGGAAAAAGTAGACCAAAGGATTAGGGTAACTAAGGTTAGTTTAAAAGCTCTATATAAGCAGATTCATTAAGTAGTTTAGGAAGCGTAAAAGGACTTTCTGTAAAGGCATGTAAAGTTTCTTTGTCGCGAGTCATTTGTATGAAATGATCGTACTCCATAGAAGCGAAGGAGAAAGTACTTACTTCTCCCACTAGAACAAGGTGGGATTCTTTCTGGAATACTTTTGGTGAAAGTTCGATACCTAATAAATGGTGAAGAGTTTTAATTCATATTTACTATCAGCTGATCTTCAGCATAATGCGGATGAAATCATGCAATCGTTGGTGATCTTTGATGATCAGTATTCATACTTTAGTCCTAAAAAAGGGACAACCGTTATACTAAACTAAAGCTTTCGAGACCAATCTGTCCTGACTAAACCAAAGAATGATTCGTTCTAGATAACACAGTGAACCCTGAAGGACCTAAATGTGTAATAACTTATAGAGAACACAATAAGAATCCATGATAACTCAATTTGCCATAAACAGCTTCTTTCGGTCACAAATATAGATGTCGGATCATTAGTTTTCAGATTGTCAACGACAAAAGATAAAAGTAGACCAAAAGTTTAGGGTAACTAAGGTTAGTATATAAGCCCTATATAAGCAATTCATTACGTAGTTTAGGAAACGTAAAAGGAATTTCTGTAAAGGTGTGTAACGTTTCTTTGTCGCGAGTCATTTGCGTGAAATAATCGTACTCCATAGAAGCGAAGGAGAAAGTACTTACTTCTCCCACTAGAATAAGGTGTGATTCTTTCTGGAATACTCTTGATGAGAGTTCAACACCTAATACATGGTCAGGAGTTTTAATTCATACTTACTATCAGCTGATCTTTAGCATAATGATGACGAAATCATGCCCTCGTTGGTGATCTGGTTATATACCACAATCTTTGATCTCAGTATTCATACTATAATCCTAAAAAAGAGACATCCTTTATACTTAAGTGTAGCTATCGAGACCAATCTGTCCTGATTAAGACCCAATTATGATTCGTTCTAGATAACACAAGGGAACCGTGAAGGACCTAAATGTGTAATAACTTATATAGAACACAATAAGAATCCATGATCACTCAATTTGCCTAAAACAACTTCTTTCTAAAAATATACCCGATTTTTTATAATATTCATAACCGTTTCATAAATACCTTATCTTCTGTAACTCTTCCGTCAGTTAATAAACCATTAGAAATTGAAACTGTGATAATTGAAGTAATTTTAGCTGGTATATCATTAAATATTAATAACAGCAACAAATAAATAAACCGAAAAAAAAACAAACAACACTGCTGGCAACATTATTATTACAATACTTTAAAATATAATGAATTTTAAATAAACGGCGACGATGTTGTTGGCATCAAAGACGCACGACGAAGCTAAAGAGGAAGCATATGTTCACACGCATGTGCAGTAATTTGCATAAATTAAGGAGGAAAAAAAAAAATCATAAAAAAACTACAAGTAAGCAACTGAAGCGCACTAAACTGAAAACGAGACAAGTATGAATGACTCTACTTGCAACAATAATAATAATAACAACAAACAACAAGCATTCATATGAACAACAACAACAACAAAACAACCAGCAATATCTACAAATATAAAAAAAAATAATAACAACAGACAAAAAAAAAACATAAAAATTCCAACTCAATTAAGTTTGTTGTTGCAATTTCAATGAACTTGCAACATGTTGCATTTTTTTCCACTTCACTATTTGTTTGTTTCGTTTAGTTGACGTCTAAGATGATGATTTGCTTGTTGTTCTTTTTCCTTTTTTGTATGTTTGTTGGAATATTAATTTTTATTCAGTTTGCAACATAAATGTTATAAGATGTTTAGTTGTTGTTTTGTATTACTGCTGCTGCTGTTGTTGTTGTTGCCAATTGCATATTCCTGCTCATTTGAAGAAATGAGAAATTCACACGCATCGTACAAATCAATTATTTAGTAGGAGCGTCAGTATAATGAAAGTTTAATGCAAAACAACCAACCTTTTTTTAGTATCATGGCATTAGAAATGTAACAGTGTGAGAGGAAATATTTGAAGCAGAAGATACCGCCGAAGGAAAGGTAATGTCAATTGAAGGAAAGTATAAGTGCTCACCAAATAAGCTTGTTTTTATATCATTCATCTGGTGCTAGAAGAACTAGTTTTTCAGAAGTTCTTCAATCTTGAGCCAGCCTTCTGATTATATTACCCAACACACGGACTTTGATAGAGTTTTCAAAGTCTAAGTTCCTTCTAGGAACGAGTGGCGTAGGGGTAACCTACAGTGTGAGAGGAAATACATATTTGCACCAGATAGATCGCACCCAAGGAAAGGTAACGTGAATTTAAGGAAAGTATAAGTGATCACAAAATAAGCATGTTTTTATATCCTTCATCTGGTGCTAGAAGCACTAGTTCTTCAGAAGTTCTTCAATCTTGAGCCAACCATCTGATTATATTACCCAACACACGGACTTTGATAGAGTTTTCAAAGTCAAATTTCCTTCTAGGAACGAGTGGTGAAGGGGTAACCTACCGAGTAAATATACCACCAGAATCTTTACAGATGGAAAAATGAACTGAGGTGTTGGTTCTGATGTCTTCTCAACTTTTTAACATAGGAAAAAAGCGGCACTTTTTTGACTAAACTCTTACAGTTTCAGTTTAATCAAAAGCAGCATTCTCTGATTCTTTCTTCAAAAGGCTGAAAATAGATGGAATAACTTCGGGCCAATTTATTGTGACATTCTTTCAAAAATAGGCGAGATATATCCAGGTTGATAGCAATAATAACAGGACACTAGGTGCTAGACATGCAAGTCGGCTTAGTCTCCCCCTTCAATGAACACTGTCACAATTGCAAAGACAGGGAAAAGGAAAAAACGGTCTTCTATCTTTCTGTGAATGTCCTGTTCTATCTTGGCAGTCACTTCATATCTAATCTTGGGTCTAAACTTAATGACATTTTACGACAACAGCCAGGATCAAATACTATACAATACTACATCTGACGAGTGGAATGAACACTGTCACAATTGCAAAGACAGGGAAAAGGATAAAACGGTCTTCTATCTTTCAGTGAATGTCCTGTTCTATCTTGGCAGTCACTTCATATCTAATCTTGGGTCTAAACTTAATGACATTTCACGACAACAGCCAGGATCAAATACTATACAATACTACATCTGACGAGTGGAATAGTCCCTGTGCGCGCACTACACGATAACCAACCATCCAATATCCTTCACATTTGTGGGAGGGGTATATGTTAGAACTTATTTTAGCAGACAACACGTCATAAACACATCTGAATGATAGTCAGGCGATAGCAAACACTTTACGGAAACAAATTACACTTAATCTACCCGATGTATACGTTTAAGTCACTTTTGGACAATATCCACTTCTGGATGTTAGTTAAAAGATATTACACATTTTATAAAAAAACATATACATTACTTCCAATTTTAATCCTCTCGTGCATTTAAGTTTCTTCTGGGTGACAGTTGGAAGATAGTTAACTTTTAAAAAAACTTCTTGGTTTTTGCTAAAAGTCACTTCCACATGTCTCATAGAGGAAGCTTTTGGGAGGAACTGTTCTTTCTGAAGGAATTGTACTACTTTCCGAGAGAAATTTTATGACCTTATCGTGTGGGAGATAGTTCAATCTAGATGTTCAAAACTATTTGTTGAGGAACTCGTTTTCGGATTTAAACGTGTTTCAATGAAGTTACAAGTTTTAAGTTTTCAACCAACAAGGTTGATTTTTAAAGAAAAATATGGGTGACATTTTACAAAATTTTTTTTTTTATCTAGAAGTATACTTTTAATACACTTCTGTATGATATTTAGAAGAGACTACACATTTTACAAAAAACCAAATACAATACTTTCGAATTTTCATCCTCCTGATGTGTACATTTAAGTCTCTTCTGGGTGACATTTGGAAGATAGTTAAGGTTAAAAAAACTCCTGGGTTTTTGCTAAAAATTCACTTCCGCATGTCTCATAGAGGAAACTTTCAGGAGGAACAATGCTTCTTGAGGGAATAGTACTACTTTCCGCGAGAAATTATATAGCCTTATCGTGTGAAAGATAGTTCTGGGTGGTTTCCTAGTTCAAAAACTTTTTAGGTTTTCGACTTGAAAGAAAAGTGAAACAAGACCATTTCTTAATTTGTTTTACCTTTAGAACCATTTATGTCCTGTCATCCTGTTTACAATTAAATACATAGTTATTATTTTCAAAAAATTTAAATAAGAACCTCTGGCAGACTACTAATGAAAGCCAAAGTCGTTCCGGTAAAGCAAAAAAGAAAAATCCTAAAAAAAACGACCAAGAGATAAGTATGATTATGATGACTTATTTAGAGATGAAACATAAACTTAGCAACTTCTGGAGGCAAAATTTGTATATATTGGGATGCAAGTACGCGTTAACAGGTTTACATGACGAGTAAGTAACGTTAGCTTCTGGTCTTCCTGTGTACGCAATTGCACGCACTAGAAAAATCAGGGAAACTTTTGATATAATCTAAGAGTATGTGAGTGATGAAGGTGACCAGATTTTTTTGGGAGAATCTAATAAGTTTCATTAAAAACTACAACAAACTGTAATTGGCAAATCTTATGAAACACCGATCAAAAAAATACTAAATAAATTGTTTTCTTTTTAAAGCAATTGTCCTTAAAAGGTCCTAAAAATTATCCAACTTTTTCTCTGGACATATTCTAAATTATTCTAAGTTCCTTTCCACAACAATGGTCAGCTTTATGCAGAGCGATCGTGTTTGAAACATGATCAAAATGAGTGAATGAATGAATATAAGTAAGAGCGCCAACCGTTTGTAAATTGAATAATTACACTAATACTTCATAAATAATTAATGTTTTATAAGTAAACTGCACATTGAATGAACACACCGCTCACTAATGTTGACTGAATCTTAAGTTTTTTAGTAAAAACTACCGCCAATGCATCGGTTTTGTTGCAAATGCGGCTCAATTACTTGTTGTTCTTTAAGCTTCAGTTGTTGTTGTTGCTACAGCTTTATAGCCTTAAGCGTGTGCGCATGATCACATGCAGTATGGAGGCATCTTACAAAAAAAAAGTACTTTAGCAACAAAAACAACAAAAAATCGAACTGTAGCTGAGAAGCATCTGTTCATTGGGTTTATTTCAATTTTGGCGAAAAAATCGCCATGTATGGCTAAAGAAAATATCGTACGAAAAAGTGATTTTTTTTTTAATTTCTTTCGTGGAGATGCCGGAGCGATTGGGAGTATTACATACAAATTTTGAAAGATTTCTGAAGCCCATATTACGATTAATACCTGAACCATGTGGGAGACTACTAGTACGTCAATATGTTCTATAAAAGTAAAACCAAACAGTAATTTCCTTTCAAGCTTAATATAGTTTAACAATGCTGACTCAAAGGAAAAGTATCAAACATCCTTCCCAACTAAACTTGAAATGATTTCGAAGTCATAAATTGTTTTTACAGAAATAAAACATACGTGCTAACGTAGACGTTTATTGCAATAATGAATAATAATTCATACATTTTATGAATTTGCTTTTAGAGCCCTTTTATAAACTATTTAATTGGTGGAATGAAACTTTTCATTGATTCAATGAAAATATATCGTAAACACTATGAAGCAATTTCGTAACCATAAATGTTTTTGCTATGAATGTGTGTGTAGGTTTACAACAACAAACATAGCATTTAAATTTCTATAATGAAAATTGTTTCATTGCATATATGAAAATTGTCATTGATGGCATGAAATATACTTTCAAAAATTTTAAAAAAATTGACAAATTTAGAACAAAAGATGAATAAATATTAAAAAAATTTTGTAATCTTTTAAAAATTTCCATAAAATAAAACTTTGTATTTTTAATGAAAGATTTCATTATAAATATGAAATTCTTCATTTAGCTAATGAAATGCTTTTGTATTTTATAAAGAACATCTGAAACACTATTAAATTAATAAATTTTCTCTTCTCCGTCGTCTTACAGAGATTACACATTCCGACAAAATTTTAAAAAAGTCATAACCCTGAGACCAAGTTAGACTTTTCTCAAGGACGGAGCCGCGCTTAATGCGAATCTGATTTTCTTCATCACATCTGGGATTTGAAATATCCTGGGCCCAAATAACAGCATACGGTATCGATCGAAATCTCTATAGAATCTAAATGGAGATTTCGATCGATATCGTATGCCATAATTAGGGCCCAGTCCTAAAGTTTGATGGAGAAATTCTGAAGCCAGATTCAGATTTATCTTTTAGAAATGTATATTTTGGTCTCTAGGTTAAAAATTTGTGTTATCCATTCTCTACACTCCCAAGTGGTGATTTGAATTAAAAGTGTAATCGCTACTTGCCACCAGAAATTAACCTTTCGCGCAACATCGAAGTTGGCATTAAATATGAACCCATGAAGAAGATTTTTTTCCTTTATGATTTAAATAAAAAAGGTCATATATAATAAAAATATCCGATTTTTGCAATATATTTCCCGATTTCATAAGAGTTAAGTTCTTTACAAGTTTTTGAACAAGTTCGTTGATAATTCTGAACAAGTTCGTTGATAATTCCCACAAATCAATAAAGATCAATATAGATTTTGGAAGATCAGACTTTATACCACAGACCTGTGTCTTGTAATATTTATTAATTTTGTAATGTGATGTTATTCTTCACAAATCCACGATTAATTTACTGATTTGTTTAGTTCCTCGTCAAACCGTAATCGATAAGCAGTTTCGGAGAGATAACTTTCCGACAAATACTGATCGTGCCCGTTACGATCAACCATCAACCCATTGACAGAGCTTCTTGCCGTTTTAAAAATTGTAAATTTTATTAATTATTATAAAATCTATATAAAATAATTTCTTTTTTACGGCAACTCTCAATCAAAAGCTTATATTTCAAATGAGAAATAACACATGAAAAGCAAAAGAACAAGTGTTGTATATTTGCAAAGCAGGCGCTAATATTACCCTAAGGCAATGATACGCGTACTTGCGTTTTTTCATCAGCCGAAACTTGCAACTACGGCAACAAAAAATATAAGCTCATCATCACCATCATTTACAATGATTCACTTTGGTGGTATCATCACCATTTTAACCATATATGTACATACATATTTTTTTTAAATATCTTCTTTATACCTGCATCAAGTATCTGTAAGTATTTGAGCATTTTGGTGCAACAATGTGTAAGTAAATATTATTACCACATTTTTTTCCTATGGTTGTTGCTGTTGTTTTAATGTTCATTTTCATATTTTCTGGGTGGTTTTGTTGTACATATGACTTCAATACTAGTAACATGCAAGTTGTAACTATGATTTTTTTAAATGCACAAGTGAGTAAGTATTTTCTACTACCACCACAGCCTTGTAGTTGGTCTTTTAGACTAACTAACTAGTGGCTGAGTCTGGGTCTAGCCAACTCGGTTTAAGCGTTAATAGTTGTTGTTTTTATTGTTTTATTAACGTTTCTTGCTTACTGTTGTTTAGCATATGTAAATTTTGCTGTTCATTGCATGTAGTCGTGTAATCCATCGTCATCTTAATTGAGTTGTCATCCAAATACATTTTAAAGCATTTTAGAGGTTATGTGAAAATTGTATGGCACGAAAAAAAAAATAGTTAAAAAAAATAATAATCTGTTTGCTTGTATGCTGTTTTTATGCGGTTTGATTAATTTTGTGTGGAGTTGATTTAAAGATGAAATATTTGTTTGAAAATATCATGACATATGTATAAAAAATAGTTTTATTGCCTTAAGCAAAAGTATGCAGAAATAAATTGTTATATTAAGTTATAAATGTGAATGCATTTTATTAGGGAGATGTTGGATATCAGAGAAAATTTCGCACATAGTATGTTTGCACTTGTAACACAAATCAAACACTATTCTTCGCACTTAATCTCACATAAATTATGCTATAACTCAGAAAAGTGTGATACCTAATCCTGCATACATACATAAATATGTATTAGAGAATTGATTCACTGATTAAGACATCGCATTTGTATACTACTAAAATAGAACTCAGACACTTCGTCAAGGAACTAGAAGTACAACTAAATTTCAACTTAACTAGAACTGAAACTAGAACTGAACTAGAACTGAACTAGAACTGAACTAGACCTGAACTAGAACTGAACTAGAACGGAACTAGAACTGAACTAGAAAACTAGAACGAAAAACTAGAACTGAACTGAACTAGAACTGAACTAGAACTGAACTGAACTGAAAGAACTAGAACTGAACTAGAACTGAACTAGAACTGAACTAGAACTGAACTAGAACTGAACTAGAACTGAACTAGAACTGAACTAGAACTGAACTAGAACTGAACTAGAACTGAACTAGAACTAGAACTGAACTAGAACTGAACTAGAAAACTGAACTAGAACTGAACTAGAACTGAACTAGAACTGAACTAGAACTGAACTAGAACTGAACTGAACTAGAACTGAACTAGAACTGAACTAGAACTGAACTAGAAACTGAACTAGAACTGAACTAGAACTGAACTAGAACGAACTGAACTAGAACTGAACTAGAACTGAACTAGAACTGAACTAGAACTGAACTAGAACTGAACTAGAAGAACTGACAACTAGAACTGAACTAGAACTGAACTAGAGAACTGAACTAGAAAACTGAACTAGAACTGAACTAGAACTGAACTAGAACTGAACTAGAACTGAACTAGAACTGAACTAGAACTGAACTAGAACTGAACTGAACTAGAACTGAACTAGAACTGAACTAGAACTGAACTAGAACTGAAGTAGATCTGAACTAGAACTGAACTAGAACTGAACTAGAACTGAACTAGAACTGAACTAGAACTGAACTAGAACTGAACTGAACTGAACTAGAACTGAACTAGAACTGAACTAGAACTGAACTAGAACTGATTTAGAACTGAACTAGAACAGAACTAGAACTGAACTAGAACTGAACTAGAACTGAACTAGAACTGAACTAGAACTGAACTAGAACTGAACTAGAACTGAACTAGAACTGAACTAGAACTGAACTAGAACTGAACTAGAACTGAACTAGAACTGAACTAGAACTGAACTAGAACTGAACTAGAACTGAACTAGAACTGAACTAGAACTGAACTAGAACTGAACTAGAACTGAACTAGAACTGAACTAGAACTGAACTAGAACTGAACTAGAACTGAACTAGAACTGAACTAGAACTGAACTAGAACTGAACTAGAACTGAACTAGAACTGAACTAGAACTGAACTAGAACTGAACTAGAACTAGAACTGAACTAGAACTGAACTAGAACTGAACTAGAACTGAACTAGAACTGAACTAGAACTGAACTAGAACTGAACTAGAACTGAACTAGAACTGAACTAGAACTGAACTAGAACTGAACTAGAACTGAACTAGAACTGAACTAGAACTGAACTAGAACTGAACTAGAACTGAACTAGAACTGAACTAGAACTGAACTAGAACTGAACTAGAACTGAACTAGAACTGAACTAGAACTGAACTAGAACTGAACTAGAACTGAACTAGAACTGAACTAGAACTGAACTAGAACTAAAACTGAACTAGAACTGAACTAGAACTGAACTAGAACTGAACTAGAACCGAAATAGAACTGAACTAGAACTGAACCAAATAATACAGTTAATGCATTACCTGTTGTCAAATTTGTCAGCGTTTCGTGTAATTTATTAAGTCCCATTGTTAGTAATAAATCCTCAAAATAGTTAAGCAAACTGATTTATTTCTTGTTCTTGTTAATTACCAAAATGTAAACGAACTAAGTAGTTTCTGGTCAACAATAAATATTCAGGAGAGTTTAGTACTACATAAATATTAAAAGGTATATAAAAACGCGTAGTGGGATTGATAAGTGACTAAAAATTTAATTTAAGACCTTTTTAAGAAAGTTTATCAATACATTCAATATTGAAGAAGATTAAGGACTACATTATGAGATATTGGCTTAATTTTATACTAGATTTTTTAACTAGGACGGAGAGAAAAGTTAAAACAGACCAGTATAATAATAAATAAAATGTTTATCTACAAACTAAGGAGAGGGTACTAAGTATACTAGTTCTGTGGCAGTACTATTTCGTCTATTTTAATAAGTAATTTATTGAATATTGTTGCCGTTTCCTTTGCTGTTTTATACATATTTATTAAAGATACAAAAATTGGTAATTAATTTATATGTACATCGTAAATTTCCTAAATAAATTTTCAATTAACCGCTCCTTTCTTGGACACACACATACATACATATGTACGAAATTTATATCCTGTCATTTTTACAAAAACTACAGCAAATAAGTCTTCGTCAAAAGTAACAAAGAACACCAAAAAAAAAAAAATATTCATTGATTTATTTCCACATATCAATGCCAATATTGGTATTGTCTCTGAGGATTTGAAAAGCAAACAAACATACAAAACTAGCGACTAATCAAAAAAGGAGTAAACAAAACTTACATATCCTATTATATCATTATCCGGGAGATTTCAGCTAAAACAAATAGAAAAGGATATTATGCCATAGAATATTCAACATTTGATTTGGAATAAACTGCAATAAATTGTCCGAACAAACAAAATGTACGCATTTTATTATCAAGTAAATATTTAATAAGACACAATGACGGAATTACACAATAACTATTTTAACTACTTGTATAAACAATCTGAGATTACAAATATTAAAATTATTTTATATAAATTATGCAAAGACTAGAACAAAAGTTTACTAAAGGACTTTTGGGTAATGAATAGATTTGGTTTGTTTTTTTTTGTTTTTTTTTTTTGCATGTAACAAAATGTAATATGGTTTTTAGTTTTCAAAAGGGTCACTTTTCTTTATCCTTTTGGTTTTGGAAATAATTTCATTATGTATTCTAAGGGACAGGGATGAAGTTGCCAATTTTTGTTGTAGTATTTAGATGTTTAGGAATTTTTGCAAACTGGAAACATTACAGAACTGACAAGACTTAGTTGTGGTCCTACATATGTATGTATGTCTCAAGAAATTGACATTAATAAGGGATCTTTTTTTTTATAAAAATCTGATTACAGATATGTACCATTTACCATCTGATTTTAGGTTTTTCATCTAATCTCAAAATCTTGATATTTTTTCAATTAGAGCATTATTTAAAGATTTACAAAATCGATCTATAAAACTCGATTTTGAATGATTGATCACTAATTTTCCCTATTTCTCAATTGGAGTGTTATTTAAGGACCAATAGCCAACATAAAGCAAGTAATTAGAAAAATTACCGAAATGGGAATTTACCCAGTAAAACCTTTCATTACCATGTAAGGCGTTCAAACACCCAAAATTTACTTACACAATAGCATTTTTAAGTCATTATATTTATTAGTAAGACCTTATTAGATTACTTCTATGTAATCCATACAATATGTTGTAGTCATTGAAGAACCATTACCTAGTTTTTGCTAGGTTGTAATAAAAAAACTAAAACTAAAGACTACTGGATGTTAAAGTATTTCTATAACACATTATTAATAAGTCATTATTACGCTACTTCTATGTAATCAGATATGTAGTAGTCATTGAAAATTATGTTAACAAATTTAGTGGTTACAACTGAAAGTCATAACCAGACGTTTGCTGGGTAAGTTTTCAAATTTTTATACATAAATATTTTGTATAACTACATACCTAAGTTGACAGTTTACTTAAAAAGTCTATATAAATTATAAAGCTCCGCCCATACTCCATTAGTACAATACACACTGCGGTTTGGTATAACAATTTCTCCCTATAAAACTAAACTCTTGAATAATACACTGATATAATGGTCGTTGGACAGACAGGCGGACATATAAGTTTATTACTAACATAAGTTTGACATTTTGTTTTATAGACCCAACTAAATTGGTGACGTTTCATATAAATTGTGAAACTAGAATGAACAAAACAAAAAATCACCCTTTTTTACCTTGACTAAAAACTAATACTCTTAAAAAGGCTTAAAACTATACTATATGAATGTTTAAATATTTCATAAATAAAATATTGAATTTTATGACAGACCCATTTCACATGACCAAAGACGGAACTTAAAAAAACAACGAAACATCACAGCAAAATTGCCCCCAAAACCAAACAATGAAACGTATGACATGGTTGACAGCCAGAAAGTGGGTGTCCTTTCGTGTGGCCCATTAAAGTACAGCGAAGGCAACATGCATGTTTTCTCTTAGTTGTTTGTGGTCTTAAAACATGTCGTCATCTTTTTCAATGTCTTAAATGTCGTCGTTACGTCTTTACAGTTAAAAAAAAAATATTCTTCGTTTTCTTTTTATTGTTTTTAGTTATGACACGAATATGTTTCTTTTGTTTGTGTTATTGAATCTCTTTCGAGTCCTAAATGTTTTGGGTTAGCAACTGTATGTGTGTGTATGTTGTTTGATGCATGGCATGGTTGACAATCCTCAACATACTCAAACACGCAATCAACATTACAAAATTATGCCCATGTTCATATTTATCCGGAATACAAATGTTGATACTTAAAAAAATATCGTTAATGTGGAGATATAGAGTGACTAGTATGTAATGGTACAAAATAGGAAGGATATGTAGAAAAAAAACCTCCTAGATTTCGAAATTAAAGAAAGTGCTCCAACCTCTTTGAGATCTTAACTTTTCGAAAAATTCTTACTATTCGATCATTATTTACATGTCCCTCTGTCAGTTAAATTTTTTGTTATCCCTCATTTAGTTGTTCCACAAAAACAATCGAAAAATGAGGAAAAAAGACTTTTACAAAAAAAAAAGTAGTCGCCAATTTACTGGTCATTACGACAACTTTGTTTTTCTCCAAACTGAAATATTAAAGTTACCAGTATTAATTATCCCGTTCGTTACATTTTACGAATTTGTATTGAATTCGGTTTGGTATTGGTTTAAATGTTTTGTTGGTTTTTCTTTTCGGTTGTGTTGTGACGTTATATGTAGTTGCATGAATGTTAATATGTGTGGGGATATTTAATAATTTAAATTTTGACATTTTGTTGAAGTATTAATAATTTATTATATTTTGCAGGTATATTAAGTACACTGAGAGAAAGAAGTGATGGATATAAATTAATAAAATTTTAAATTACGAAAGAAAAGTTTCCGATGTCTTATAACATTTTACACTTTAATCTGCGGAGTCTATAGTCTAGTCTATAGTCTAGTCTATAGTCTAGTCTATAGTCTAGTCTATAGTCTAGTCTATAGTCTAGTCTATAGTCTAGTCTATAGTCTAGTCTATAGTCTAGTCTATAGTCTAGTCTATAGTCTAGTCTATAGTCTAGTCTATAGTCTAGTCTATAGTCTAGTCTATAGTCTAGTCTATAGTCTAGTTATAGTCTAGTCTATAGTCTAGTCTATAGTCTAGTCTATAGTCTAGTCTATAGTCTAGTCTATAGTCTAGTCTATAGTCTAGTCTATAGTCTAGTCTATAGTCTAGTCTATAGTCTAGTCTATAGTCTAGTCTATAGTCTAGTCTATAGTCTAGTCTTAGTCTTATAGTCTAGTCTATAGTCAGTCTCTATAGTCTAGTCTATAGTCCAGTCTATAGTCTAGTCTATAGTCTAGTCTATAGTCTACTCTATAGTCTAGTCTATAGTCCAGTCTATAGTCTAGTCTATAGTCTAGTCTATAGTCTAGTCTATAGTCTAGTCTATAGTCTAGTCTATAGTCTAGTCTATAGTCTAGTCTATAGTCTAGTCTATAGTCTAGTCTATAGTCTAGTCTATAGTCTAGTCTATAGTCTAGTCTATAGTCTAGTCTATAGTCTAGTCTATAGTCTAGTCTATAGTCTAGTCTATAGTCTAGTCTATAGTCTAGTCTATAGTCTAGTCTATAGTCTAGTCTATAGTCTAGTCTATAGTCTAGTCTATAGTCTAGTCTATAGTCTAGTCTATAGTCTAGTCTATAGTCTAGTCTATAGTCTAGTCTATAGTCTAGTCTATAGTCTAGTCTATAGTCTAGTCTATAGTCTAGTCTATAGTCTAGTCTATAGTCTAGTCTATAGTCTAGTCTATAGTCTAGTCTATAGTCTAGTCTATAGTCTAGTCTATAGTCTAGTCTATAGTCTAGTCTATAGTCTAGTCTATAGTCCAGTCTATAGTCTAGTCTATAGTCCAGTCTATAGTCTAGTCTATAGTCTACTCTATAGTCTAGTCTATAGTCCAGTCTATAGTCTAGTCTATAGTCTAGTCTATAGTCTAGTCTATAGTCTAGTCTATAGTCTAGTCTATAGTCTAGTCTATAGTCTAGTCTATAGTCTAGTCTATAGTCTAGTCTATAGTCTAGTCTATAGTCTAGTCTATAGTCTAGTCTATAGTCTAGTCTATAGTCTACTCTATAGTCTAGTCTATAGTCCAGTCTATAGTCTAGTCTATAGTCTAGTCTATAGTCTATAGTCTAGTCTATAGTCTAGTCTATAGTCTAGTCTATAGTCTAGTCTATAGTCTAGTCTATAGTCTAGTCTATAGTCTAGTCTATAGTCTAGTCTATAGTCTAGTCTATAGTCTAGTCTATAGTCTAGTCTATAGTCTAGTCTATAGTCTAGTCTATAGTCTAGTCTATAGTCTAGTCTATAGTCTAGTCTATAGTCTAGTCTATAGTCTATTCTATAGTCTAGTCTATAGTCTAGTCTATAGTCTAGTCTATAGTCTAGTCTATAGTCTAGTCTATAGTCTAGTCTATAGTCTAGTCTATAGTCTAGTCTATAGTCTAGTCTATAGTCTAGTCTATAGTCTAGTCTATAGTCTAGTCTATAGTCTAGTCTATAGTCTAGTCTATAGTCTAGTCTATAGTCTAGTCTATAGTCTAGTCTATAGTCTAGTCTATAGTCTAGTCTATAGTCTAGTCTATAGTCTAGTCTATAGTCTAGTCTATAGTCTAGTCTATAGTCTAGTCTATAGTCTAGTCTATAGTCTAGTCTATAGTCTAGTCTATAGTCTAGTCTATAGTCTAGTCTATAGTCTAGTCTATAGTCTAGTCTATAGTCTAGTCTATAGTCTAGTCTATAGTCTAGTCTATAGTCTAGTCTATAGTCTAGTCTATAGTCTAGTCTATAGTCTATCCTATAGTATAGTCTATAGTCCATTCTATGTCTGTTCTATATAGTCTATTCTATAGTCTAGTCTATATCCTAGTCCTATAGTCCTATCTATAGTCTAGTCTATAGTCTATCTATAGTCTAGTCTATAGTCTAGTCTATAGTATAGTCTATATCTAGTCCTATATCAGTCCCTAGAGTCTAGTCTATAGTCAGTCTATAGTCAGTCTATAGTCTAGCCTATAGTCCCTAGTCTATAGTCCTAGTCTATAGTCTAGTCTATATTCTAGTCCTATAGTCTAGTCGATAGTCTAGTCTATAGTATAGTCTATAGTCTAGTCTATAGTCGAGTCTATAGTCAGTCTATTCTAGTCTATATTCTAGTCTATAGTCTAGTCTATGTCTAGTCTATAGTCTAGTCTAATAGTATAGTCTATAGTCTAGTCTATAGTCTAGTCTATAGTCTAGTCTATATCTAGTATTAGTCTAGTCTATAGTCCTAGTCCATAGTCCAGTCTATAGTCTTGTCTATAGCCTAGTCTATGGTCTAGTCTATAGTCTAATCCTACAAGAAGATGGACATACGCATTTGTCCTCCGAGGATACAAGCTTTGTGGAATATTAGATATTAAAGGAAGCAGACCTTTGAAGAACATAGACAGACTATGCATACTCCGAATAGATACTGCAGTCTATCGCAGAATACTTATACTGAAATCTTACACTTCTGACTTTGAGATCTCTTACAATCTGAGATCTCCATCTTGATAAAGCAATACTACTATATAAATATTTATCAATTCGCGATCAATATCTTTCCATGTTCAGACAACAATATAGTAACCCTTCCAAAAAGAAGATATATCAAAGTTCTGTAACTTTGGTTTCACGGAAGAATCCACGAGTCCCTTAGTTCTATGAGATAAGGCGGACTTTCCAAACTTCGTATAATTTAACCTTCTACGAAAGTGTAATGAAAGAAATTGTAGTAGAAATGAACATTGACAAAGATCACAAGATTTTCAAATTATTGAACAAATTGATGGTGATCACACGATTGATAATTTGGAGCAATTGTAGTCGCTTATGATCTCACGCTCTTACATCTTAACAATGTTTTGCCAAGTCCCCTGAGAATTTTCAAAACAACATAAATCTCTGTCTTCAAGTTCCTTAAGCAATTATCACAAAAATAATATAATTTTTACACCACATTAGCCGAGAGTAGTGCGTAATAAAAACATAATTATTTACTTGTGGTAAAATAACACAATTATTAGAACTCTTCTTATCCCACTTACACTTCATTAATACTATACCCCAAAAAAGAATAAGTGGCACTTATTTTTGTGAAAATTAAGTCCTATATAGCCTTAAGCTGATTTTGCATTAAATATATTCATACAACTTAAGTGAATTGTAATTTTAAGATTCACATACGAGTACTAACAGATCAATCACGGGATATGGTAATGTGGTTAGAAATGATTGTCGGTTATAGTTGGTTGGTTGTTTGGATGGCTAGCTGGCTACCAACACTTGCATGCAAAACACAAATCAAATCTCCATCAAGACAACGACCATTAAAGGCGACAGGAACAAATATGTATTCCCAAAAACTTAGCAGAAGAAAAAAAAAACAACAACAACATAATGCCATAAAAAGTGTTCAAAGTTTGCTAAGCGTAAATTACAGTCATCAAATTAAACAAAGAATGGAAAAAAATAGCAGATTGAAATTCAAATAAGATGAAGACAAGGAAACCATGAAATGAAAATTTTTAAAAACAGTAGCATCCTGACAGTAGCTGCAACGAAACATTAAAATAATTTGGATGCGGTTACTTTTCAAATATTATACTAGTACTGGGAGTTTAGGATGCAACAAACCAAATCACAGCCTTATGCTTTGGGTTGTTGGTTTTTTGTGACTTCGATTTTTAAACAGAACTCCTCAGAACAAAACAATATATCCATTAGACAATTGGTTGTTGTTGTTTTTGGTAGTTTGTGGTATGGTATTGATTACGGTACGGGACAGTAGTCCGTATGGCCAAGTAGACGTCATAATAATTTGTAAAATCTCATGTGGTCATAAAGATTTTACTTGTACTATATACACAAATAACAAACCATTGATCCAGCCATTCAACCACCTATCCATCCACCTTACTTAAGTAATACTAACTTTACATATTTACTACTTTAGCTTTGGATATCTTATCATGTGGCCAAGTGTAAGAAGTTCAAAGCGAGAAAAAAAAAAAACAATCATGCAGCAGCTACTTAATGATATGCCACACAGTTAATTTTTTTTTTTTATATTTTGTATCCTCTTTACCTTAAAGCCTGAGAAAATTTTCTTTTCTTAATAATGTTTTCATGTTTTTTTTGCTGCTTGATTTTATTCTGATATCTGCTCAGTATGCTGATTCTCGTTGATGTCCATAGAAATATGGAAATGATTTAATGTTTGACTTCTCGTATGTGTGGTTTGGTTTTTGTTGCTCTTGGACGATGGGACATCATTGATGACCAATTTGTATTAGGCTTTCTTTTTGCTTACTTCGGTGTAAGCGAGTGAATTATTGAAAGCCAGTCAGCTAACCAGCCGACTTATCGTTTGTTAAGCTGCATGCATTTTTCCACCCAAAGAATTGGGGTGACCAGATTTGGTGATAGATATAATTGGAAGATATGGAAGAATCTTTGGTTGTTTAAATATGAATTATGTAAGAAAAAGACGGAAAGGATATCCGATTTCCAATTGCTGAAACAAAATCTGTCTTAATCCAGACAATACACGTTATTTCGATGTCGATCTTTACATTGACGAAGAAGGTCAAGTCGGAGAATGTTATAAATGACCGAAGTTCAGTGACAACCTCATGAACTTTCTGTTGCAAACTTTGCCAGAAATAGGTAGACCAAAGGTGGCGACTATTATTATTTAGCTTACGCGATCTCAATCAACTCTAACGGGTTAATAACATAACTGGAATCTTAACTTCGATGATTTTGAAGATAATACTCATTTCGATGACAATTTTAACATTGATGAAAATGGATGTGAATACTCCAAATAGGCCAAAGTCGGAGAATGTTATAGATAAAGGAGTATATTGCAAAGATGGGCACATAAACCGATGTCGATCTTAACATTGACGAAGAAGGGCAAGTCGGAGACTGTTGTACATAAAAGAAGGAGTATACGTAAAGATTTCGACATAAACCGAAGTTCAAGTGACTACATTATGAACTTTCTGTTCCAAACTTTGCCGGAATTTTCTGGTAAGATAGACCAAAAGTGGCAACTGGCTTACGCGATCTAAATCAACTCTAACGCGTTAATAACATAACTGGAATCTTAACATTAACGATTTTGAAGATCTTACTCATTTCGAAGACAATTTTAACATTGATGAGAATGGACATGAATACTCCATATAGGCCAAAGTCGGAGAATGTTATATATAGAGGAGTATAATGTAAAGATGGGCACATAAACCGAAGTTTGAATGACTAACTTACGAAATTTCTACACCAAACTTTCCGGGGATTTTCTTGATCGAAATAGATAGACAAAAGGAGACTGGAATACAACTCTTATTATTTGGCTTACACGATCTCAACCAACTCTAACGATCTAAATCAAGAAACTGATTTAATCAAAATATTCTATGTATGAAGTTCTTTCAACAAACCTTAATAAGACTTCTCTGATCAGAATACCAAGGTCGATTGGACTACAAATTCCATGACAAACTACACATTGTATCAGTGATGGGTAGTCATCTCGATATGTAGAGCCAGAGAACGGCATGGTTACCCATTCCATCTGCATTAAGCGTAATAATAAGAACTACCATCCCCTGTCTGGTAGCATCTATTTTCCCAATGGGACGACTATCAGACCAATGATCATACTCCCCTTAATAAGATAGGTGGTCATGGTGAGGTAGTCCGGCTGGCCCAATTTCTGGGTCATACACTTATATGTGTACGTCCCTCCGAATCCACCAACGTCTGTTTTCAATATTGAGCTACTACTGGTGGTCTGCGTATTTTCTTCTTCAGTAGAGCTAAAGTTTAAATTATCTGGAAGTAAGTTGAAATGCAAACCGTCCATCAGGACAAAAATGGAAAGTAAAGAGAAATCATGCCCTCGTACCCAGCCCGGGGCTTCATAATCTATAGGAACCCTTCTGCCACAGAGTTGGTGTTGGGCTGAGATGAGTAGAATGGCACCACAACCAGGCTAGTCAGGTGATAATACTGTGCTCGACTACCCTTCGAGCTACTGGTATAGCAGTTGGGCACACCCGCTGAATGTAAAATAAAATTAGTGCAATTCCTAGTTATTCCACAAGTGGATTTCTCTGCAAATTCAAGCTTCCATAGCCCAAACCGCTAAGGCGGTTAAAACCCCTTACTTCGGGTTCTGCCGTTAAGGGGTCGGCTAAGACTCTCTTCCTTCGAGTTCCCAGGTAGCCTAAGTGACAGAATCATTCGTTCTGGGGTTATTTCAAACCAGCCAATTCCGGCAATTAAGAAATTACATGACACAACAATAGTTCGAAAACGTGAAATAACCTTGGAATCTTCTTTGACATTAGACGAAGTTCAAGTTCCTGGTCGGAATAGGTAGATAAAAGTCGGCTAGAGAGAGACTTTCTTTTCGGATCGACGAGATTTCACTCTATAGTAATGGTTCAAAAACAGAAAACTAAAATGTATGTGGAATCTTCTCCGTACCGTACCAACATTGATTTAAAATTCGGAACAGCAGGTCAATGTTCTTTAGAAATGAGTATCTGAGTCTAACTCTAACGTTAAAATAAAAGAATCTTGGACTGCGAAACTTTCATTTTGGAACGACGAGATCTTACTCTATAGTAATGGATCAAAAACAGAAAAATTAAATGCCTGTTGAATCTTTTCCGAGGTAGACGAAGTTCAAAATATATTGTGTATGAAGTTCCTCTACCCAACTTTGATATGACTTCAAACTCGGAATAGACAGACAGTAGTTCAATAATCTTCGGAATTAACCCAAATTAAATAAAAGAATCATGAACTCGCTCTGGAAGTTTCTATATTCTCCTTGCCGTCTTCGAACTGCGCAAAAGATGTATCGCAAAATGAAAGAAATCAGGGGTTTCAATACCAATAAGTATAATAATGTTTCGCATGGTTAGAAAATCATATTTCCGAATATAAGTACTTCCAGGGATATGAAATTGCCACCAAATGAAGGATTATCCACTAAAGCACTTAATAGAATAGTGTGTAGAATGCAGAATAGGTCGTAGTAAATTCAGAGATCCCAAACAAGGACCCATTTCCAAAGCAAAAATGGTCTTCCTAATATCAATTTTCCAAAGCCAAGAACACAAACATTGACAACCTCCACCAGCAGCAGTATTAACTAAAGCAAAAACGCAAAGAAGTACATAAATGTAAAACAAAACCAAAGAAGCAGCAGAAACAAGTAAAAATTCTCATCGTACGCAAATGTGGAAAGACCAGAAGCCATTCATTTAAGTAATTACAATTAATAAAAGGGAGTTGCTCACTTAACCAAGGATTGATCTACGGCTTTAACGCTTTTTATTTCAGTTCTTATTGTTTCAATAACAATGTTACCAATTGCACAAAGAGAAAGAAATTCTTAAGATAATTGTTAAATTTTCAATAAATCTGGCAACATTAAAGTTGGAACAGTTTATTAAATTATAAGTTGTATGAGTGCTCCTTTTTTTGGAAGCATAACCAATTTCGTTACACCAAACGCTAATATTAAGAAACATCAATGAATTGACTTTTTTGACTTTATGGCTTAAATTCATTGCAAAGCTTCTATAGTGGAAAGAAATTCTTAGAATATTCACTTTAAAATTTATTTATAACTACGAATAAGAAAAGTTTGTTGAGAATTTGATCTGCTATTTTAAATTGTTGTTGGTAGATCAGCAGTGTGTTACCAATCAGCGAGGCAACTAATCAATTTGATTTTTTTATTATTATTATGGGTTTACGTTTTGCATCAGCATCTTAATTTGAGTGATAATGTTAAATGCGTTATTTGCATGGACTTGCATATTGGTGGTATGCGGAATGTATGCAGCCAAAACGATCATTTGCATCTTGAGGCCTCATTATGATTATGTTGGTATGTGTGTATAGAATTTGGATTTTAGAAATAAGTAATTTTATGTTGAGTTTATAATTTAGATCGTGGGAAAATTTTGAGATTGTGCACAAATTGATTAGCTCAAGGAGAATACGTAAATTAAACGCTACTGTCGAGAGTTGCAAGAAAATTAAGTCAAAACTTTAAATTTCCAATTTGTACATTGATTAGGAAGCTTAAACGCTGCTTATGTAAAGGCCATTATTTTAGGCTACTACAATCTTAAATTATATTAAAATTAATACATAACGGCGATCATACGCATGATCATTTTAAAAACAATTTGTGCAGATCAGCCATAACGAATTTGCATAAAATTTGATCATACCAACAACAATATATCCAACTAACTAAACATGTACTAATATTACCCCTTATTCGCATAATTTATTATAAAATTTTCATTTAATTTAAGCAAATTTATTGATCATTAAAGTCATTAAAATGATAGTGAAGGCCATAACACCAACAAAAAAAAACTAACAAACCTAAAAAAACAAACAACCAAAAGGCATATTAAATTAGTCTTCCCTGATTTTAAGGTCAAGGCTTAAGACACAAGAAGCTAAAGAAAATAACACAGAGGAGAGAGTAAAATAATAATGAGTATTTTTTTTCTTAAGCAAAAACTTAGATGAACCTTCTTAAACCCAAAAGGGATCGTGCTTAATTTGGCACAAATTTTGTGCAAATTATCTTGTGGTATATTAGAAAGAAAAAAAAAAATAACTTTATAATGCAAGAAAAAACGCAGTAGCCTTTTTTGATGACCAGCAGACACGACTAGTTATACAAAACGACAGTGTCTAGACGTTTACGATTTTTATTTGAATATATTAGTTTTGATTGATTTGTGGTTGGAATAAAAGGGGACAACAAGTTTCTTTGCAGCAGCTTATTAAGTCTTAAACAAATCTAATTTTTTGTGAAAAAACAGATATTTAGCATAAATTCATTGTCGCCAGATGTGGGAATTTGTCCCCGAATTGGGGATTTCAAGTTTTATTTGGGGACTGATTTTCGTGGGGAGGGAGTTGGGGATTTTCGTAAAATTTGGGAATTTTTTATAATTTTTGCGCAATTTTTGGAAATTTTTATATTTTTATTTATTCTAGTTTAAAAACAAATAATAATAACTCTCTCGAAAAGACAGAAGAGAGCAGGATGCTGTGCACAGAAATTTCGTCTAGCTTTGTACAGCAATATCATTTTTTATATGTGCTGCGTCAAATTAAAGTGGTCCTAGGGATACGCAGCAGTCTAGCTCCCATAAGAAATACACGTGTTTGTGTGAGGTGCACAGCCAAATCTGCTTATTCGCAGCAACTCTCATGGCACCTTCAATGATAAGGTGACAACGAGTGACAATTTGTGAAAATATTTCTATATAGTTTCAATAAATGTAAAATTTTTTTCATATGTCATTTGACATTCTGGAAACTCAAAGCCATCTGTATGCTATACTCTGCTTTTTGATAATATTATGTTACATTGCGCCATCTATGTTTCATAAATAAACTAAATGTAGGCTTATCAAAGACACTTTTTGTTCGTTTTTTTTAGCCAGCCTTCTTTGAAATCATAAGAAAACTTTGTTGAAATTCCACCTGGCGTTGAATATACGAAGTAATACTACTTAAGACAACAACCTAATGTAACTGGGTGGCAACTCTTAAATAGTACGTTCAAAAACATTCAGTTGGATTGTGCTGCATTCTTCTACTACACACCGTTAGATGGCAGAACTAAAGTTTTGACTAGGTAGCACTTTTCATTGCTAGGTTCCGGTATAGTAGTTAAACATTTAATTAAAAATATTTAGGTACTATTAGAAACTTTAGACCACACAGGAACACTTTAGATTTTAAATTACAAAATATCTGAAAAGTAACAATTAAAAATCGTCATATATAATTTTGACCTAATTTTCTGGTAATTTTCTGAAAGTGGTTTTATAGCGTTGCCTGGTTAAATTACGGACCGATAGTCATAAAATTTGGTATAAAGCCTTCGGTTAATACATATGAAGTTTGTTTTTGTCCAATTTCATTGATGTACTAGTATTCTTAAGCCTATAGACTAGACTATAGACTAGACTATAGACTAAACTATAGACTAGACTATAGACTAGACTATAGACTAGACTATAGACTAGACTATAGACTAGACTATAGACTAGACTATAGACTAGACTATAGACTAGACTATAGACTAAACTATAGACTAGACTATAGACTAGACTATAGACTAGACTATAGACTAGACTATAGACTAGACTATAGACTAGACTATAGACTAGACTATAGACTAGACTATAGACTAGACTATAGACTAGACTATAGACTAGACTAGACTAGACTATAGACTAGACTATAGACTAGACTATAGACTAGACTATAGACTAGACTATAGACTAGACTATAGACTAGACTATAGACTAGACTATAGACTAGACTATAGACTAGACTATAGACTAGACTATAGACTAGACTATAGACTAGACTATAGACTAGACTATAGACTAGACTATAGACTAGACTATAGACTAGACTATAGACTAGACTATAGACTAGACTATAGACTAGACTATAGACTAGACTATAGACTAGACTATAGACTAGACTAGACTAGACTATAGACTAGACTATAGACTAGACTATAGACTAGACTATAGACTAGACTATAGACTAGACTATAGACTAGACTATAGACTAGACTATAGACTAGACTATACTAGACTATAGACTATAGACTAGACTATAGACTAGACTATAGACTAGACTATAGACTAGACTATAGACTACACTATAGACTAGACTATAGACTAGACTATAGACTAGACTATAGACTAGACTATAGACTAGACTATAGACTAGACTATAGACTAGACTATAGACTAGACTATAGACTAGACTATAGACTAGACTATAGACTAGACTATAGACTAGACTATAGACTAGACTATAGACTAGACTATAGACTAGACTATAGACTAGACTATAGACTAGACTATAGACTAGACTATAGACTAGACTATAGACTAGACTATAGACTAGACTATAGACTAGACTATAGACTAGACTATAGACTAGACTATAGACTAGACTATAGACTAGACTATAGACTAGACTATAGACTAGACTATAGACTAGACTATAGACTAGACTATAGACTAGACTATAGACTAGACTATAGACTAGACTAGACTATAGACTAGACTAGACTAGACTAGACTAGACTAGACTAGACTAGACTAGACTAGACTATAGACTAGACTAGACTATAGACTAGACTATAGACTAGACTATAGACTAGACTATAGACTAGACTATAGACTAGACTATAGACTAGACTATAGACTAGACTATAGACTAGACTATAGACTAGACTATAGACTAGACTATAGACTAGACTATAGACTAGACTATAGACTAGACTATAGACTAGACTATAGACTAGACTATAGACTAGACTATAGACTAGACTATAGACTAGACTAGACTAGACTATAGACTAGACTATAGACTAGACTATAGACTAGACTATAGACTAGACTATAGACTAGACTATAGATTAGACTATAGACTAGACTATAGACTAGACTATAGACTAGACTATAGACTAGACTATAGACTAGACTATAGACTAGACTATAGACTAGACTATAGACTAGACTATAGACTAGACTATAGACTAGACTATAGACTAGACTATAGACTAGACTATAGACTAGACTATAGACTAGACTATAGACTAGACTATAGACTATAGATAGACTAGACTATAGACTAGACTATAGACTAGACTATAGACTAGACTATAGACTAGACTATAGACTAGACTATAGACTAGACTATAGACTAGACTATAGACTAGACTATAGACTAGACTATAGACTAGACTATAGACTAGACTATAGACTAGACTATAGACTAGACTATAGACTAGACTATAGACTAGACTATAGACTAGACTATAGACTAGACTATAGACTAGACTATAGACTAGACTATATACTAGACTATAGACTAGACTATAGACTAGACTATAGACTAGACTATAGACTAGACTATAGACTAGACTATAGACTAGACTATAGACTAGACTATAGACTAGACTATAGACTAGACTATAGACTAGACTAGACTATAGACTAGACTAGACTATAGACTAGACTAGACTATAGACTAGACTAGACTATAGACTAGACTAGACTATAGACTAGACTATAGACTAGACTATAGACTAGACTATAGACTAGACTATAGACTAGACTATAGACTAGACTATAGACTAGACTATAGACTAGACTATAGACTAGACTATAGACTAGACTATAGACTAGACTATAGACTAGACTATAGACTAGACTATAGACTAGACTATAGACTAGACTAGACTATAGACTAGACTAGACTATAGACTAGACTATAGACTAGAACTAGACTAGACTAGACTAGACTATAGACTAGACTAGACATGACTCGATACTAGAACTATGAGACTAGACTAGGACTATACTAGACCTAGACTAGACTATAGACTAGACTAGACTATACAGACTATTAGACTAGACTATAGGAATAGACTAGGACTATAGACTAGACTAGACTCATAGAGCTAGACTATAGACTAGACTATAGACTAGATCTATAGGACTAGACTATAGACTAGACTATAGACTAGACATATAGACTAGACTATAGACTAGACTATAGACTAGACTAGACAGACATAGACTATAGACTCTAGACTAGACATGACTAGACTATAGACTAGGACTATAGACTAGACTAGACTATAGACTAAGACTAGACTATAGAAGACCTAGCGATAGGACTAGACTATAGACTAAGACTATAGGACTATAGACTAGACCTATAGACTAGAAAGCCTATAGAAATAGACTTATAGACTAGACTATAGACTAGACTATAGACTAGTAGACTATAGACTAGACTATAGACTATAGACTATAGACTAGACTATAGACTAGACTATAGACTAGACTATAGACTAGACTATAGACTAGACTATAGACTAGATTATAGACTAGACTATAGACTAGACTATAGACTAGACTATAGACTAGACTATAGACTAGACTATAGACTAGACTGTAGACTAGACTGTAGACTAAACTATAGACTAGACTATAGACTGGACTATAGACTTGACTATAGACTAGACTATAGACTAGACTATAGACTAAACTATAGACCAGACTATAGACCAGACTATAGACTAGACTATAGACTAGACTATAGACTAGACTATAGACTAAACTATATACTAGACTAGATTATAGACTATAGACTAGACTATACAGAACAGTATTACCAATATTTTGACTTGAAAAAACAACAGAAATCTTGATACGCTGACTGACATTTCAAACCCGTCAGATTTGACGGGAAAACGTCAAATTGGCAACACTGATGATTGGTCAAACAACAATTACATATGCTGACCAGATAGAACACACTGCAAGAATCAGTCCGTAAATTATGCTCAGCTTGAACAAAAAACTTTGATAACTTTAAAATACCTAAAGATTGCGTCATTGGAAATTCTTATAATAGAAATGCGAAATAATCTTGTCAACAATTTCATAAGCCAATTGAGAACTAAATTTTAAACTTACCGACCATTCCATTTCCACACTTATCCTATAGAGATGAAGGGTGTGAAGTTAAATTCGTCGGCCAGATACGTCCCACACCACATATGTCAAATACGTTCCACATACTATAAAATTCGTTTTCAAATGAATTAAAATTTATTTTTTAATAAAACGAGCACCAAATAAAATGTTTTTTAAGAAATAAAGTAAAATTATATTAAAATATTTTCAAAAAATTAATATATAAAATAAAAATTAGTTAAAATAATTTTATACTCGTCAAATATGGTAGTAAAATATAGAATTTTCAAATGCAAAAAACAGACACTTGGAGAAGACATGAATCGGGGTACCGGCAGAGTGGAAGTAGCCCAGGACTAGTTCTTTCCAAAAACATATAGTTTGTATGCAATTCCAGCTCTGGATAATTTGACGAATTTTTGAAAAATCATCAAATTTTGCCAAAAATAGTGGAATTTTCAAGTGGCTCCAAAGAGCATTTGGAGAAGACATGAATCGGGGTACCGAAAAACTGGAAGTAGCCCAGGACTAGTTCTTTCCAAAAATGTATAGTTTATATGCAATTCCAGCTCTGGATAATTTTGATGAATTTTTGAAAAATCATCAAATTTTGCCAAAAATAGTGGAATTTTCAAGTGGCTCCAAAGAGCATTTGGAGAAGACATGAATCGGGGTACCGAAAAACTGGAAGTAGCCCAGGACTAGTTCTTTCCAAAAATGTATAGTTTATATGCAATTCCAGCTCTGGATAATTTTGACGAATTTTTGAAAAATCATCAAATTTTGCCAAAAATAGTGGAATTTTCAAGTGGCTCCAAAGAGCATTTGGAGAAG
The DNA here is from genome assembly GCF_015586225.1 of Lucilia sericata. Taxonomy (NCBI): domain Eukaryota; kingdom Metazoa; phylum Arthropoda; class Insecta; order Diptera; family Calliphoridae; genus Lucilia; species Lucilia sericata. The sequence continues at coordinate 108,168 of NW_023994258.1, forward strand.
ACATGAATCGGGGTACCGAAAAACTGGAAGTAGCCCAGAACTAGTTCTTTCCAAAAATGTATAGCTTATATGCAATTCCAGCTCTGGATAATTTTGATGAATTTTTGAAAAATCATCAAATTTTGCCAAAAATAGTGGAATTTTCAAGTGGCTCCAAAGATCATTTGGAGAAGACATGAATCGGGGTACCGAAAAACTGGAAGTAGCCCAGGACTAGTTCTTTCCAAAAATGTATAGTTTATATGCAATTCCAGCTCTGGATAATTTTGACGAATTTTTGAAAAATCATCAAATTTTGCCAAAAATAGTGGAATTTTCAAGTGGCTCCAAAGAGCATTTGGAGAAGACATGAATCGGGGTACCGAAAAACTGGAAGTAGCCCAGGACTAGTTCTTTCCAAAAATGTATAGTTTATATGCAATTCCAGCTCTGGATAATTTTGACGAATTTTTGAAAAATCATAAAATTTTGCCAAAAATAGTGGAATTTTCAAGTGGCTCCAAAGAGCATTTGGAGAAGACATGAATCGGGGTACCGAAAAACTGGAAGTAGCCCAGGACTAGTTATTTCCAAAAATATATAGTTTATATGCAATTCCAGCTCTGGATAATTTTGACGATTTTTTGAAAAAAAAACATAAAAAGCATATGTTACACAAAATCATAAAATACATACGTACAAAAATTACCTTTCAATCCTCAACACTTGTGTTGTTATAAACGATCAATAAAAGAATCGATCCCTAAATACGGTCAAAACTTCGGACACCATAGCAACTGTGTAGGGAATTTTAAGAATTTTCTCAACAAAGAGCTTAACTTTTTTCGACTTGTTCTAGAGTTTTTGTGAAATCTTTAATTTTTTAAGACATTTCCCAATATTCGCAAAGAATTACAAGTGTTTTTATGAAATCTTTTAAAATTTTTAATTTCTAGAAATTCAACTGAATTTCACTATTCATTTGACTTTCAAGATAAAGTCATTGAAAAATTAGAAATAAGTCCTAAAAATCAAAGATTTCACAAAAGGAAAGGCAACTGGGTATGACATTTTGCGAATTTTCTCAAACAATTGCTTCATTTTTTTGAGTTATTGTAGAGTTTTTTTCAATTTTCACAACGAATACGAAAAATATTACCTGAGAATGGTTATCGTGGTAGTTCACTACGCGCGAACGGTCAAGTAGAGTCGAAGGGACTCTATTTTTACATTATTATTACCTGAGAATATAAAAAACACAAGAAAAAAATTGTGCTGTCATAAACAAATTACAAAAATCATATATAAAAAACGGCGATCCCAACAACAAATTAACAGCGCCCAAAACGATCAAACCTATTGGCAGCGAAGCAATAAAATATGCGTAATTTTCATGGAAAACTTACAACAATATTTTGCTACCTCCATCACTCTCATTATTTATTCACAAAATGAAATTTTGAACTGCCGTCAAGATAATTCTTTAAAAAGGAGTTCATTGAGTGATATTTAATATTAACAAAAGTTTTTACACGTAAAAACTGTTAACGAAAATTCAAATCAAATATCAAATATTGAGCAACAGAAGTTGATTTTGGAAATGTTTTTCATAATAAGAATAATAGTATCGACCTGAAACTACCTACATTTTGCGCAAAATTGTATGCTTTTTCAAAAAATCGTTAAAATTATCCAGAGCTGGAATTGCATATAAACTATACATTTTTGGAAAGAACTAGTCCTGGGCTACTTCCAGTTTTTCGGTACCCCGATTCATGTCTTCTCCAAATGCTCTTTGGAGCCACTTGAAAATTCCACTATTTTTGGCAAAATTTTATGATTTTTCAAAAATTCGTCAAAATTATCCAGAGCTGGAATTGCATTTAAACTATACATTTTTGGAAAGAACTAGTCCTGGGCTACTTCCAGTTTTTCGGTACCCCGATTCATGTCTTCTCCAAATGCTCTTTGGAGCCACTTGAAAATTCCACTATTTTTGGCAAAATTTGATGATTTTTCAAAAATTCATCAAAATTATCCAGAGCTGGAATTGCATATAAACTATATATTTTTGGAAATAACTAGTCCTGGGCTACTTCCAGTTTTTCGGTACCCCGATTCATGTCTTCTCCAAATGCTCTTTGGAGCCACTTGAAAATTCCACTATTTTTGGCAAAATTTGATGATTTTTCAAAAATTCGTCAAAATTATCCAGAGCTGGAATTGCATATAAACTATACATTTTTGGAAATAACTAGTCCTGGGCTACTTCCAGTTTTTCGGTACCCCGATTCATGTCTTCTCCAAATGCTCTTTGGAGCCACTTGAAAATTCCACTATTTTTGGCAAAATTTGATGATTTTTCAAAAATTCGTCAAAATTATCCAGAGCTGGAATTGCATATAAACTATACATTTTTGGAAAGAACTAGTCCTGGGCTACTTCCAGTTTTTCGGTACCCCGATTCATGTCTTCTCCAAATGCTCTTTGGAGCCACTTGAAAATTCCACTATTTTTGGCAAAATTTGATGATTTTTCAAAAATTCATCAAAATTATCCAGAGCTGGAATTGCATATAAACTATACATTTTTGGAAAGAACTAGTCCTGGGCTACTTCCAGTTTTTCGGTACCCCGATTCATGTCTTCTCCAAATGCTCTTTGGAGCCACTTGAAAATTCCACTATTTTTGGCAAAATTTTATGATTTTTCAAAAATTCGTCAAAATTATCCAGAGCTGGAATTGCATATAAACTATACATTTTTGGAAAGAACTAGTCCTGGGCTACTTCCAGTTTTTCGGTACCCCGATTCATGTCTTCTCCAAATGCTCTTTGGAGCCACTTGAAAATTCCACTATTTTTGGCAAAATTTGATGATTTTTCAAAAATTCATCAAAATTATCCAGAGCTGGAATTGCATATAAACTATACATTTTTGGAAAGAACTAGTCCTGGGCTACTTCCAGTTTTTCGGTACCCCGATTCATGTCTTCTCCAAATGCTCTTTGGAGCCACTTGAATATTCCACTATTTTTGGCAAAATTTTATGATTTTTCAAAAATTCGTCAAAATTATCCAGAGCTGGAATTGCATATAAACTATACATTTTTGGAAAGAACTAGTCCTGGGCTACTTTCAGTTTTTCGGTACCCCGATTCATGTCTTCTCCAAATGCTCTTTGGAGCCACTTGAAAATTCCACTATTTTTGGCAAAATTTGATGATTTTTCAAAAATTCGTCAAATTATCCAGAGCTGGAATTGCATACAAACTATATGTTTTTGGAAAGAACTAGTCCTGGGCTACTTCCACTCTGCCGGTACCCCGATTCATGTCTTCTCCAAGTGTCTGTTTTTTGCATTTGAAAATTCTATATTTTACTACCATATTTGACGAGTATAAAATTATTTTAACTAATTTTTATTTTATATATTAATTTTTTGAATATATTTTAATATAATTTTACTTTATTTCTTAAAAAACATTTTATTTGGTGCTCGTTTTATTAAAAAATAAATTTTAATTAATTTGAAAACGAATTTTATAGTATGTGGAACGCATTTGACATATGTGGTGTGGGACGTATCTGGCCGACGAATTTAACTTCACACCCTTATAGAGATGAGACATGAATAATAGGATCACAAATAGTTCATTATTGAAATGCGGAAATGATCTTGTCAGCAAATTCATAGGGCCATTGAGATCCATTTCCAACAGAGATGAGATATGAATAATAGTAAGACAAATAAATCATTGCTGATAGTGTTGTAGATAAACATTCTACTTAACACTGCTTACTATTAAATATACATTCTAAGAAAAATAACTGAAAAATGCATATGTATCTTAAAGATACCCCTTACACAAATGGACAGCACTGTACACAACATTTAACATATTCCCAAATGATTCCCATCTAAAGCTCTTGCTTCTTCTTCTCTAAATATTATACAACAATATAAACAAAACCAAAGTAGAGAAGAAAGAAAATACAGAAAGAAGACCAAAAAAAAAAACAAAGATCTGTAAAAACCAGTCTTTATTTGTCATACAAACTGAGTATGATTTGAAATTGTACGTGTGTGAGTTTAAGTATCGAATATTTTGGTTAGATCAAAGCTTCACTTCAGCATTCAGTCTGCTTTAAGCATTCTACTGGTTTGCATTTAAAACACGGTCAATAAGGTGTTGCGTTTGTTAGTGCTGGCTGGCTGCACTAGTAAAAGAGATAAACTTTTCATAAAAACAAACTTAAAGATACATTTTTTTTTTTTAATTTATGAAACAAAAACTATTTATACAGTTAAGAAACTTATAAACCTAAAAAAAAGTTAATATTATCAAATCAATTAAATAATATTTTTAATTAAGTGCAAATTAAATCAATTAATTTATCAATGTGCAAAATAATCATTAATTAATTGAATAGCATTAAGAGAAACGAAATCAAGTTTTTATTGATAAAAATCTTTGAAATTTCGTGTAGTGTGTTGGCTGTATACGGAAGCGCAAAATTTTTGTTTTGTATGAAGAAACAAAATTTTCAGCAAAGAGATCAACAGCAAAAACACATTGATCGAACCGTATTGTCGTTATTTGTGGTTCGTTCAAATGTAGTAAAAACCAAACAAAAACCACCAACTATAACAACAACAACAAAACCAAACAAATATTAAAAAAACTTCTACTCAAATTGGAACCGGTTTAAATTTGTATTGTAATTTTTCCAACTCTGTAGAGTTGTATGTTCGATATTTTAGTGTTGACTAAGCAAAAATAAAAAAACAAAAACAAAAAATCCAACAACAACAAAAGAAATATTGTTTGTGTGGGAATATATTTTGTTACCGTGCACTGTAATCAAAATGCAGTGATTCTTTTTTTTTTCTGTTATTGTTTTCCCTGTAAATGTAAAAGTGTTTGTGAATGTGTGTGAATGTGTTTGTTTTTTCCATTTGTGCATTTTTTCAGTTTTGTTTTGTTAGTGCAACAATAAAATCAAAGAAAAAATTTCAAAATCAAAACAAAGTAAACAAATGAAGTCAAAAGCAAAAGAAATGCGTTAAAACAGACTCAGTCACAATGAGGTGGCTTAATGCACATGGTTGCATTGCAGCAACGGACTGTAAGAAAGGTAAGTGTTCAAATGCAACTCTGTTTTAAATTGTTTAAGAATTTTGTAAACGAGAGGAAGATGAAGAGAGAGAGAGAGAGAGAAAGAAAGAAAGATAGAAAGTTTAAGCTTAAAATTGAGATGATTTTCATGATTTCAGTTTTTTTTGGGGTAAAAATCACGTTGGTTTTAAATTTTTGGAACTTTTTTTTATAATTACTGTAGGTTTTACTGAAGACTAGGGTTCTATAGTTGAAACGAAAAGTCGACTTTTCGACTTTTTTCATTTAGTTAAAAGTCGACTTTTCGACTTTTTGCATTTTATGAAAAGTCGATTTTTCGACTTTTCGATTTTTTTTCATTTAATTAAAAGTCGACTTTTAGACTTTACGACTTTAAGCATTTTATAAATAGTCGACTTTTCGACTTTTTTTACTTTTTTCGATTTTTTTTACTTTTTGACTATTTTCGAATTCTTTCGACTTTTTTTCGACTATTTTTTGACTTTTTTCGAGTTTTTCCGACTATTTTAGAGTTTTTGACTTTTTTCCACTTTTTTTAAATATTCGACTTTTTTCTACAATTTTCGAGTTTTCGACTTTTTCCGACTTTTCAACTTTTTTCGACTTTTCGACTTTTTACGACTTTTTTCTACTTTTCGACTTATCGAGTTTTTTCGACTTTTAGACTTTTCGACTTTTTTCACAGACGATAGTCGAGTTATCGACTTTTTTGGAACAAAATAGTTGACTTCTACTTTTCGACTTTTTTCGACAAAAAATCGATTGTTCGATTATTCGAAAGTCGATTTATAGAACCCTACTAAAGACATTTCCTAAATTTGATAAAATAATTATTTTATGGAGTTTTATTAAGTATCTATATACATATGTAAAGCGTAAAAGCGTTTCCCATCAAGATTATTTTTTTCGGAATTTTATTCAGTACATAGTGTATGTATAAGTCCCTGTCCTCAAAATCTATTACATATTAAACAAACAAGTAAAAAAGTATAGTCGGGTGTGACCAACCATATGATACCCTTCACCAGTTATAAGTATATCTAAAATTTTTTAATAATTTATGAATTTATGTTGAATTTTTCCTTAATTTCGATATATTTTTGATGAAGCAATTATTTTCTGATGGAGGCTATATATGGGGGCTAGGCTCAATTATGAACCGATCCTAACAAAATTTAGTGGAGGGATTTTTGTTAAAATTAATTAGCCGAATTTCATTGAAATACACGTGTTTATAAGGGAATTAACGACGTTCAAGTATTTTCGGAGAAGGACTTTGTAAGGGGACTACGGTTAAATAAGGGCCGCTCATTACGAAATTTCACAGTATCAATAATGCTTGTATAAAACGTAGTTGTGCCTATTTTTATATGGATACTAGTATATTTGGCATAATTATGGGCTCCAAATGCCAATATAGGCGGTCCGGTTATATGGGGGCTAGCTGAAATAATGGACCAAAGTCAATAGGGTTCGTCCTTGGGTTAAAGTAAAGTCTTTACCAAATTTCATCCAATTATCTTCCAAATTGCGACATGTAGTTTGATTACAAGACAGACGGACATAGCTTAATCGACTTAAAGGTGGGTATAGGACCATTAATTCTATGCGTTACAAACATCAGCACAAAGCCAATATACCCTTCCACTAAAGTGGTGTAGGGTATAATTAAAGCGTACAACGATTTATGATCATGAGACCAAAAAAGCATATACATCTCTAAAGGATTGAATCAGAATCTCCAGAGCATCAGGTTTTCGAGATATAGAGTTCAAAAATTTTAAAAACCATCAGACAGCTCAAGGACTTCTTTGTTTGTTTTCAAAATCTATTAGTCATCAGAAAGCCAAATCTGTTAGATATACTTCCTACTTTAAAATATCTCAGCCTTAAATATCAGGGTTCTGCGAAATCATTATGAATATGAACTGACACTTGATGAAAATTTCTAAATTTACTTTGAAATTCTGTCATGATGTTTTATCGCAAAACTTGCGTTCAGTGAAGAGAAATTAAAGTTTAGACCTAAAGTAATTTTTAGAAGTGGACCTGTCAATTGATCTCCAAGGCTAAGCAATTTGAATCGTCTTGAGTATTTCATGTTAGGTCACGTCAAGTTACTAATTTATCGAAGGGCTATATAAATATAGAACTATTATAAGGATCGGTATTTATGTATTTAGAGTTTTTACTCAAATAGATTATATACATGCTTAATTTCATGTTTCTAGGTTCCATATTATTTAAAATTCAAAAAGTACCTTTTGTAGAAGGAAAAAGTACCAAAAAGTCCCCTTTTATAGGTTCTTACCTAATCCGGGCTCTACCTGCTAAATTTCATGTTTCTAGGTTCAATATTATAGAAAATTATGGACCGATCTACATGAAATTTCATCGCTTTATTCGTATTTTTAAGCCAGTAATGAACGATAAAGTCATCTTCTGAAGAGGACCTTATATAAGGGTCAATTATGGACCAATCCTCGTACTTTTTAAACAGATATGCCCATTAAAGCTGTTTTTCGGGGGTCCACTTGTATGGGGGCTATCCGAAAACATGGGCCGATATTGCTCATTACCAAACAGTGGCTATTAATGAAAAGTATTTGTGCAAAATTTCAGCTGTCTGCTTCTTTCGTTTAGGCGCTATCGTGTCTACAACAGACAGACAGACGGACATGGCTTGGTCGTCTTAGAATTTAATAAGGATCCAGAATATATATACTTTTTTGGGTCTACAATCCATATTTCAAAGTGTTACAAACGGAATGACAAATTCAATATACCCCCCCATCTTTTTTGATGGTGGGTATAAAAAGTATCAAAAAGTCCCCTTTTATAGGTTCTCATCTAATCCGGGCCTTATTATTATAGAAAATTCAAAAAGTACCTTTTGTAGAAGGAAAAAGTACCAAAAAGTCCCCTTTCATAGGTTCTCACAAAATTTACCTTATGATTATGTGTGTTGTGTTTGTTAGTTTATTATTTCTGTCTCAGCATGCATAAGAAATCTCAATTTTTGATGAAATTTTCTGAGGTTGTCTCGGATTTTTGTTCATATCTACGATATTTATGAACCGATTTTGCTGATTTTAAATAGAAAACTTCCCGAAAGCATGTTTGACAGATTTGGCTCCCGAGGATTATATTTTCAACAGACAGACGGACATAGCTTAATCGACTCCGCTATCTATAAGGACTCGGAATATATACACTTTAAAGGGTCGGAAAATTATATTATAGAAATTACAAACTGCAGTAATAGAAATTAAAAACTGCAGTGGTGTAGGGTATATAAACTTTTTACAAATAATATGTAAATAAGACAATTTCTTTCTTACATACTTAGATTTAATTGCAACAAAAATGTTTGCAAAAACATCCAAAATACTAAATATATTCGTGAAGTCTTTTAATAAATCATATTACTAAGTAAACTCCTTATTGAAAAGTTTATAAAAATACATTAAATTAAAAATAAATTACAAAACTATTACGAAAAATTGTTCTTATCTCAAATTTGCATTTAATAACAAAAAATTATTTACATTTCACAGTTCAACTATGATGTAAATTCTTTCAAATTATGTGGGAAAATACAATTTTTTCCAAACCGGAAACTCCAAGGAAAACCATAAAATCATGCCCTTGTTGCATTTAGCAACATTTACAATAATCTCTACAATAAAAACGGTTTAACACAAAAAAATATAAAGAAGCAAAATATTTGCAAACAAAATCAAAAGGGAAGAAATGAAGAAAGGCAATTTTTAAAAGTAAATAAATATTGACTTACCTGAGTTTTTCAAGTGGCCTGCCTTTATTTGCTTATTAAATTTCCTGCTGCATAAAATTTTCCCATAATTTCACTGGAAAAAAAAACCAAAAATAAAAAAATTCTTATTAGAATTTTACAAACAAATAGTGAAGAGAAAATATTCAATTGGAAAAAATTATCAACAAGAGAAACATGGTTTTTCTGTTCATGACCCATTTTATCAGATTAAACCAATCAAAACTAAACGAATTTATTGGTTGTTAGAAGAAAAGTTTTTTCTTAGATAATTATGAATAATGGTTTTTTAATCAAAAACATTTATTTACGAGATTTGTCAACATTTAAAGGGTTAAGTAGCAAACAGTAGTTGTTGCTGCAGACAACAATGTTTCTTTTTTACCAGCGACATCATTTGAACTTGAAGTACTTGAATGTTTAATAATATTTATTGTATTTTTTTTTAATCATTTTTTTCAATATTTAATGAGTTTGTGGTGTCTGTGTGTCAATTATAATAGAAATTTTGATTTTTTTTTTATGAGACCAAATAAAATATAAAACTTTCTTTGATATTTATTTAATAATTATTTTTTTATGATCGTAAATACTTTAACAAGTGGATAATTAAAATTTGTTTATTTGAAAATAAATTTATGAATTTTATGATTTGTTTTATTGAGAAGAAGTTTTGGGGATACTTTATTTAATTATTGTTGTCATTATAGAATGGCGGCATTTTTGGGACTTTCAAAGAAAAGTGTCCAAAAAGGTTTTAATAGATGTTTTCAACTGAGTTGTCGGATTAAATACTTTTTTTCTTAAGAAAAATTAAACACACTTAAAGTTTAAACTTTAAAATATTCATCGAGAGTACCACACGTTTTCTCTAAAATTTAAATATTCTACCCAATGAGAAGTATTTCTTAGTCTTAAAAAACCAAATTTTCTATTCTAAAAGGAAAGGAATTTTAAACTTTTTCTTAAAAAATTAAATTTTTTATAATATTTTTTAAAAACGTGAAATTTTAGCAAATTTTTTTTTATAGAAAATTATAAATTTGCAAAAATTTTATTTAAAAGAGAGAAATTTTCTATCAAAAATAAAATTTTCTTTAAGAAGATAAATGTTTCGAAAATTTTCCATAAAAAAGCAAAAATTTTCCAACAATTTTCTATAAGAAGGTTTAGGTAAGAAGGGTAGCACCTCAATCAATCATGAGTAGCTCAAGTGGGTCCACCTAGTTACGGTCTAGTTATTACTTTCTACTTCCAGATTTAAACCAGCCGGTTTGTTTCACAAGTTTAGGATATTCTTAAGCCCAGAAACAGAATATTCCCCAATTTAGAGCCATTAGGATATTCTTAAGCCCAGAAACAGAAATATCCCCCAATTTAGAGCCATCCGTATAACAACGGATTCCTACTGGTATTTGCTGTAGTTTTCCGCTTGATCAAGACATTCTATCTAGGATCAGCGTTTCAAAGTTTCCGACATATTCCATGTCATGAATGCGATCAGGAACTTCCAATGATTGTGTATAACCTTCCAATGTGCCCCGTATACATTGATGACGTGTCCTATAACCGTTTTCCATCGATCGTCCCTTTACTTAAGCATCTGCTTAAATTGTAGGTCTTTATCGGGTATACTGCTTTTAAGCATACTATCGACTATACGTTCCAAGGTTTTAAGTAGTCTTATCGGTCGATTAGACTTAGGTGTCGCATAGCTAGGTTTCCCTGGTTTAGGTATAAATATAACCCTTGCATCCTGCCATGTAATGGGGATATATGTGAATTTCAAGCATGCAGTGAATATCTGAGACAGATGTACGGAAACCAGTCCCGCCTCCATCTGTAAGATTGTCGGGAAAATACCATCTGGCCCTGCAGCTTTATAGGGAGCGAAGCTATTGATTGCCCCTTTAACCATATCAGATGTAATTACAATTTCCGTGTTAGCCTCCGCTTCCTCCAATATCGATTCATCTATGTTATTCAATATACAAGATAGAGCAGCAAGGCCGATACAATGTTTTCTGCTTTCATTGAATTATGGGCAATAACATTATTACAACTGCTACAGTAGTTTTTATATTCGAGACCCATTCTTCTGACATGATTGCCAATAGTACATTGTCCCGTTATGACTGATAACAGCATTCTTATCTGTTCCCTGCGAAAGCTTAATAATAAGCTTGACCTGGGACCATCGTATAGAGGCCAAATTATCCTCGAAGTGAGACAGTTGGTTTCAATGAACTATCTTATTGGAGCCATTTCATATAGTCCAGTCTGAACCAGAGATACCAGTAAATGAGTCGATTTCATCTTCCCCACTAATGGCACCATCCCTGGTAAGTTCGTCAGGTATACGGTTTCCCTGACAATTACTATGTCTCATTCAGAGATACCAGGCATTCTTCAGATGTCGTAAAGATACCCGCTAGATTTCTGATCACAGCTTTGCTGTCCGTATATATATCACCCGATAATTGATAATACCTCTGCCAGTTGACGACTAGCTTAATAGCAGACAGCTCTGCCTGTAAGAGGATTTGATTCCAAATCTTTCAGTGTAAAAGCCAAAACTCACTCTCCCACTCCTCTTGGAGCCGTCAGTGTAAACATTTATTACATCATTAGTTGAGTGTGACTGGGGTACTCGGGTTCCGAAAATTTTTTATAATAAAAAGTTAGTTGGCGGTAAAAAGAAATAAAAAAACACAAAAATTTCTTAACCCAACTATAAACATTTTTTTTGTAACTCGTCACACACATAATTTTTGTTTCAGCTTAAAGAGAAATATAATTCGAATATAAAAATTTACCCACAGTGACTGTAACAATTGTCATTTCCTTTTGCTACTGTTTAAATTCTCGTTTATATAAAAATTCTCTATAAAAAAACAATATTATTAATCTTTTATAGTTTTTCTGTTAAGATTTCAAGATACAACATTTTTATCTTGCAAAATCATTTTTAAAAACAAATGTTTGTTTAAAGGACGACATATCTGTTTTTGACTCATACTTTATGGTCAGTTACACTTCTTTACTTTTCGTTGCTTTGATTTATGATTTGTACAAGAATTATTGTCAAATAATTGTCAACATAATGATATTTCCTTTCCATTTGTATATTGTGTGTGTGTTGCAAGAGAATTTTTCAAGATTTAACTAACAATGCACAAGAGGAAGGAAGTTGATGTATTACGGCACAGTGTTTAGCGTTGGTAGAAAATAAGGGTAGAAATATAAAATGTCTATAAAAGGAAAATATATTCCAACATTTTCTATAAAAAGAAAATTTATCGGAAAATTTTCTATAAAAAGAAAATTTATCCCAAAAATTTTTATAAAAAGAAAATTTAACCAAACATTTCCTATAAAAAGTTAAATTTATCCGAAATTTCCTATAAAAAGAAAATTTATACGAAATTTGTTTATAAAAAGAAAATTTATCCGAAGGTTTTCTATAAACAGAAAGTTTATCCGAAAACTTTCTATAGAAAGAAAATTTATCCGAAAACTTTCTATAAAAAGAAAATTTATCCGAAAACTTTCTATAGAAAGAAAATTTATCCGAAAATTCTCTATAGAAAGAAAATTTATCCGAAAATTTCCAAAAAATGAAAATTTATATAGAAAGAAAATTTATCCGAAAAATTTATATAGAAAGAAAAACATTTTCTATAAAAAGAAAATTTATCGGAAAATTTTCTATAAAAAGAAAATTTATCCGAAATTTTTTTATAAAAAGAAAATTTAACCTAACATTTCCTATAAAAAGTAAATTTATCCGAAATTTCCTATAAAAAGAAAATTTATCCGAAATTTCCTATAAAAAGAAAATTTATACGAAATTTGTTTATAAAAAGAAAATTTATCCGAAGGTTTTCTATAAACAGAAAGTTTATCCGAAAACTTTCTATAGAAAGAAAATTTATCCGAAAACTTTCTATAAAAAGAAAATTTATCCGAAAACTTTCTATAGAAAGAAAATTTATCCGAAAATTTCCAAAAAATGAAAATTTATATAGAAAGAAAATTTATCCGAAAAATTTTTATAGAAAGAAAAACATTTTCTATAAAATGAAAATTTATCGGAAAATTTTCTATAAAAAGAAAATTTATCCAAAATTGTTTCTTTTTTACCAGCGACATCATTTGAACTTGAAGTACTTGAATGTTTAATAATATTTATTGTATTTTTTTTTAATCATTTTTTTCAATATTTAATGAGTTTGTGGTGTCTGTGTGTCAATTATAATAGAAATTTTGATTTTTTTTTTATGAGACCAAATAAAATATAAAACTTTCTTTGATATTTATTTAATAATTATTTTTTTATGATCGTAAATACTTTAACAAGTGGATAATTAAAATTTGTTTATTTGAAAATAAATTTATGAATTTTATGATTTGTTTTATTGAGAAGAAGTTTTGGGGATACTTTATTTAATTATTGTTGTCATTATAGAATGGCGGCATTTTTGGGACTTTCAAAGAAAAGTGTCCAAAAAGGTTTTAATAGATGTTTTCAACTGAGTTGTCGGATTAAATACTTTTTTTCTTAAGAAAAATTAAACACACTTAAAGTTTAAACTTTAAAATATTCATCGAGAGTACCACACGTTTTCTCTAAAATTTAAATATTCTACCCAATGAGAAGTATTTCTTAGTCTTAAAAAACCAAATTTTCTATTCTAAAAGGAAAGGAATTTTAAACTTTTTCTTAAAAAATTAAATTTTTTATAATATTTTTTAAAAACGTGAAATTTTAGCAAATTTTTTTTTATAGAAAATTATAAATTTGCAAAAATTTTATTTAAAAGAGAGAAATTTTCTATCAAAAATAAAATTTTCTTTAAGAAGATAAATGTTTCGAAAATTTTCCATAAAAAAGCAAAAATTTTCCAACAATTTTCTATAAGAAGGTTTAGGTAAGAAGGGTAGCACCTCAATCAATCATGAGTAGCTCAAGTGGGTCCACCTAGTTACGGTCTAGTTATTACTTTCTACTTCCAGATTTAAACCAGCCGGTTTGTTTCACAAGTTTAGGATATTCTTAAGCCCAGAAACAGAATATTCCCCAATTTAGAGCCATTAGGATATTCTTAAGCCCAGAAACAGAAATATCCCCCAATTTAGAGCCATCCGTATAACAACGGATTCCTACTGGTATTTGCTGTAGTTTTCCGCTTGATCAAGACATTCTATCTAGGATCAGCGTTTCAAAGTTTCCGACATATTCCATGTCATGAATGCGATCAGGAACTTCCAATGATTGTGTATAACCTTCCAATGTGCCCCGTATACATTGATGACGTGTCCTATAACCGTTTTCCACCGATCGTCCCTTTACTTAAGCATCTGCTTAAATTTTACATCTTTATCAGGTATACTGCTTTTAAGCATACTATCGACTATACGTTCCAAGGTTTTAAGTAGTCTTATCGGTCGATTAGACTTAGGTGTCGCATAGCTAGGTTTCCCTGGTTTAGGTATAAATATAACCCTTGCATCCTGCCATGTAATGGGGATATATGTGAATTTCAAGCATGCAGTGAATATCTGAGACAGATGTACGGAAACCAGTCCCGCCTCCATCTGTAAGAGTGCCGGGAAAATGCCATCCGGCCCTGCAGCTTTATAGGGAGCGAAGCTCTTGATTGACCCTTTAACCATATCAGATGTAATTACAATTTCCGTGTTAGCCTCCGCTTCCTCCAATATCGGTTCATCTATGTTATTCTATATACAAGATAGGGCAGCAAGACCATACAATGTTTTCTGCTTTCATTGAATTATGGGCAATAGCATTATTACAACTCCTACAGTAGTTTTTACATTCGAGATCCATTCTTCTGGTGTGATTGCCAATAGAACAGTGTCCCGTTATGACTAATACCAACATTCTTATATGTTCCCTGCGAAAGCTTAATAATAAGCTTCACCCGGAAGCATCGTATAGAGGCCAAATTAACCTCGAAGTGAGACAGTTGGTTTCACTGAACCATCGTATTGGACCCATTTCATATAGTTCAGTCTGGACCAGTGACTTACAGTTTGTAAGGGAGATACCAGTAAATGCGTAGATTTCATCTTCTCTTCTCATCTCACCATTCCTGGCAAGTTCATCAGCTATACAGTTTCCCCGACAATTACTATGTCCAGGAACCCATATTAGCGTTAGCCTAGAATGTCTCGCTATCTCATTCAGAGATACTAGGCATTCTTCAGTTTACCAAGATGTCATAAAGATACCCGCTAGATTTCTGATCACTGCTTTGCTGTCCGTATATATACATATATCACCCGGTAATTAATAATACCTCTGCCAGTTGACGACTAGCTTAATAGCAGACATCTCTGCCTGTAAGAGTATTTGATTCCAAATCTTTCAATGTAAAAGCCACTCTCCCACTCCTCTTGGAGCCGTCAGTGTAAACATTTGTTACATCATTAGTTGAGTGTGACTGGGGTACTCGGGTTCCGAACTTTTTTTAGAATAAAAAGTTAGTTGGCGGTAAAAAGAAATAAAAAACACAAAAATTTCACATATAATTTTTGTTTCAGCTTAAAGAGAAATAAAATTCGAATATAAAAATTTACCCACAGTGACTGTAACAATTGTCATTTCCTTTTGCTACTGTTTAAATTCTCGTTTATATAAAAATTCTCTATAAAAAAACAATATTATTAATCTTTTATAATTTTTCTGTTAAGATATCAAGATACAACATTTTTATCTTGCAAAATCATTTTTAAAAACAAATGTTTGTTTAAAGGACGACATATCTGTTTTTGACTCATACTTTATGGTCAGTTACACTTCTTTACTTTTCGTTACTTTGATTTATGATTTGTACAAGAATTATTGTCAAATAATTGTCAACATAATGATATTTCCTTTCCATTTGTATGTTGTGTGTGTGTGTTGTAAGAGAATTTTTCAAGATTTAACTAACAATGCACAAGAGGAAGGAAGTTGATGTATTACGGCACAGTGTTTAGCGTTGGTAGAAAATAAGGTAGAAATATAAAATTTCTATAAAAGGAAAATATATTCCAAATTTTCTATACAAAGAAAGAAAATTTATCGGAAAATTTTCTATAAAAAGAAAATTTATCCGAAAATTTTCTTAAAAAGAAAATTTATTCGAAATTTCCTATAAAAAGAAAATTTATACGAAATTTTTTTATAAAAAGAAAATTTATCCGAAGGTTTTCTATAAAAAGAAAGTTTATCCGAAAACTTTCTATGGAAAGAAAATTTATCCGAAAACTTTCGATAGAAAGAAAATTTATCCGAAAACTTTCTATAAAAAGAAAATTTATCCAAAAATTTTCTATAGAAAGAAAATTTATCCGAAAACTTTCTATAAAATGAAAATTTATCCGAAAATTTTCTATAAAAAGAAAATTTATCCGAAAATTTTCTATAAAAAAAATTGTCTATCTAATTTCTATAAAAAGTAAATTTCTAATTTCTATAAAAAGTAAATTTATCCGAAATTTCCTATAAAAAGTAAATTTATCCGAAATTTCCTATAAAAAGTAAATTTATCCGAAATTTCTTATAAAAAGAAAATTTATCGGAAATTTTCTATAAAAAGAAAATTTATCGGAAATTTTCTATAAAAAGAAAACTTATCGGAAAATTTCTATAAAAAGAAAATTTATCGGAAATTTTCTATAAAAAGAAAATTTATCCGAAAATTTTCTATAAAAAGAAAATGTATCCGAAAATTTTCTATAAAAAGAAAATTTATCCGAAAATTTTCTATAAAAAGAAAATTTATCCGAAAATTTTCTATAAAAAGAAAATTTATCCGAAAATTTTCTATAAAAAGAAAATTTATCCGAAAATTTTCTATAAAAAGAAAATTTATCCGAAAATTTTCTATAAAAAGAAAATTTATCCGAAAATTTTCTATAAAAAGAAAATTTATCCGAAAATTTTCTATAAAAAGAAAATTTATCCGAAAATTTTCTATAAAAAGAAAATTTATCCGAAAATTTTTTATAAAAAGAAAATTTATCCGAAAATTTTCTATAAAAAGAAAATTTATCCGAAAATTTTCTATAAAAAGAAAATTTATCCGAAAATTTTCTATAAAAAGAAAATTTATCCGAAAATTTTCTATAAAAAGAAAATTTATCCGAAAATTTTCTATAAAAAGAAAATTTATCCGAAAATTTTCTATAAAAAGAAAATTTATCCGAAAATTTTCTATAAAAAGAAAATTTATCCGAAAATTTTCTATAAAAAGAAAATTTATCCGAAAATTTTCTATAAAAAGAAAATTTATCCGAAAATTTTCTATAAAAAGAAAATTTATCCGAAAATTTTCTATAAAAAGAAAATTTTTCCGAAAATTTTCTATAAAAAGAAAATTTATCCGAAAATTTTCTATAAAAAGAAAATTTATCCGAAAATTTTCTATAAAAAGAAAATTTATCCGAAAATTTTCTATAAAAAGAAAATTTATCCGAAAATTTTCTATAAAAAGAAAATTTATCCGAAAATTTTCTATAAAAAGAAAATTTATCCGAAATTTTCTGTAAATGAAAATTTATCCGAAAAAATTTCTTTAAAAACAAAAATTATTCAAAAATTTCTATAAAAAGAAAATTTATACAAAATTTTCCATCAATAAAAAATGTTTTTCAAAATTCTCACTAGAAAAACAATTTATAGAAAATTTCCTTTAAAAATAAAATTTCTCATAAATTTATATACAACTCGCTACACTGTGACCACCGCATATTATTTATAGGTGTGAGTGTGCCAACCAAATGTTGGGGATTAAAGACATAAATATGTCACAGGAACCTCAATAACGAGCATACGAGAATGACAATTGAAATATTAACGATCAAGGTTTACAAACATCTACAATGAAATAAACGAAAGAACACACAGATACAAAAGTTAAGAGTCGATTCGTATAAAAAAAAATAATTTTATGACTTCATAAGATTAATAACAATACTGAGAAATGAACACAATAAAAACAGTCCCACAAGCCGGTGAGAGTGTTTCAATAAAAAAATGAACACTTTACACAAAATGAGAGAAAACGGACAAGAAAAGAGAAAACAATCTATTGGATACAATCAGTGTTGCCATAAAGTTTTTTTTAAGAAATTTTTGTATTTCTAACAAAAACAATTTTAAGAAATCGTTAAAAGCTTAATGAAGATTGCTACAGCGCTTCTCCTTAACATCGGAAGTAAAGGGTGTCTGGACATTGTGATCTTAGATATCATCAATTTACCTTTGCAAATGTCATGATGAATCTATGTAGATTCTGTGCACAACAGGGGGAAAATTATACTTTGTAACTACCCACCATAGGGGACTCGAGAAGCTAAGATTTGTCTATCTTACTAGAACCAGTGGTTATCTTTAACATATGGTAACACTGGATAAAATCCAATAGGAATTATTGTTTATTACACTCTCTGTTTTTGGATTAGAGCAGAAGAAAAAAGCCGCATGTTTAACCATAGGGGGTTCATTTTGAAGCAACAACAATACAATACAAAAAGTAAACAAACCGAAATACAGCTGGTCGAATTGTGAGCAAACAATAGATAGGCAGCAAAAAAAGTATCTGATAGATACTCACGCTGAAACGACAACCAAATGTAAACAGACACTATTGTATGCAAGTTTAGTTAGTAACGAGAACTTGAGCCGGTTGGTTGTACAAGCGAATGAAAAATCAATAGAAAAAGATACAAATTTAAACGAGGTACTAAAAAAAGTTTATGTTTTAACGTTTTTTTTTTAAATACAAACGTAAATTTTTGTTGAATTTGTTTATTACAAAAAATTGCGTGTTTGTTGGAAAACTAAGAATAAGCAGCTGCTTATTTGGTGGCAAAAAATATATAAATAAATTTTCACTAATTAAAGGTTTAGTTAACTATTGTTATGAAACCCTGCTTAATCCCCTAAATGTTGATTATTAATATAAAGTAAAAACCAAAAAGTGTTAATCAGTGTCTAAAATTTTTATTTTGGGGGTTGTTCTCTATGCTAAAACCAAAAACAACAACAAAATAGTTGTTTTTTCTTTATATAAAACGAGTGTAAATAGTGTAACTGTCATCATCCCTGTTCAAATTTTGACATATTTTTTGACAGCTCAACAATTATTTGAAAAAAAAAATAAACATAACAAAACGTGTTTAAATCAAAATTACCAAGAAATACTAAATTATAACTAAAGTGTAATAAAACATAATTAAAGCAAAACAAAAAAACCCCATAAAACAGCAACAATATAAAATAAAATTTATTAAAGTTTTTAGAGCAAAACCATAAAAAAAGTAGAAATTTCATTTCATTTTTTATAATTTAATTACCTGCAACAAAGAAAATTAAAAAGTTAAAAAATTAAAAGTGAAACAGTTTCAAGTGTCAACTGAAAACAAAACAACTAAAATTATTACTCATTTAAAATACTTGGTATTCATTTATCTAACTGAAAAATATAATAAAATAAAAAAATTTAGCAACTTAAAAAAAATAAAAATAAATTTTTTGGCAGTTAACCACTTTATCTACTCAAACCATTTGGAATCTTTATAAAAAAATAGCATTCGCTATCTATCAACTTAACAAAAGCATTTTTTTTATACCCTGTTCAACCTGGTACCTCTACAACGCTTCTACTCCACTAAAATAAACGTTTATTTGCCAGTAACCAACCGTTATCAGGTGTTTACTTTTTTTTTAATTTTATTTTTGTTGGAATTAATAAACATCAACATCATCAAGGTAAATATTACTAGTAGAAAACATGCACAAAAAAATTTTAAAAAATATTTTACAATTTTTACTCTTATTTATAACTTAAATATTGAAATCACCTCTTAAACAAAAAAATTGTTTAAATAAATAAAAATTTGAAATTAAACTAAATTCTCTAAATTTCATTGGTTTATCATGTGTTTTAAAACGACAGTGTGTTCTACAAAATTTAACGTTTTCAAAACATATAGAAGAAGAAAACACTTGTGTCTTGTCTAAACAAATAAATTGCATTTCGAAAAAAAAAAAAAACCAAACAACAAATAGATTCACTTTACACCCAAAATGTAGAAAAAAAAAAACAGAAAACTAACAAGACCACAGACATCATAGAGTTAAGTATAGAAATAATGTTTGTTGATATAGTTAAAGCCCCTATAAACAAAGAGCGTAGTTAAACTCGGTAGGTTTAAGGGACAGATGTAGCAGAATCTATTCAAAACATTTCCTCTCTTAGCTGTAAAGTGGCCTCCGGTAGGTTAGTGGTTAATGTTCTAGTCTGGTAGACCGGAGGTGGTGGATTCGATTCCCACCTGGGGCACTGGTTAAGGAGCGCACAACAGGCCCTATGGAGGCCTAGATGTATTTCTTCGGATTTGATGTATGTATATACATCCTCCTTTCAAACTAACTAACTAACTAGCTGTACATAGAATTAAGCTTAAACTGGATCTCTTATTGTTGTCGAGCCTATCCTGGGTCACGTTATGTTGGTTCACTCTGGCGCTATTGAAATACCGGGGAATAGAGGTGCTATCTCTGGTCTGACGGGACCACAAATTGGATTAGTCAAATTACTCTGGTTTGACGAAAAGACTTATCTTATCTGAAACTAAGAGAGTCAGTGGAACTCGGTATTGGTGAGTGCCCTTTAGGGAGTTATTACTGATTAAATATAACCCCATAGAGGAGTCACTTCGGGAACTATAAATTGGGAATGGGTTGACATCATTATTGTGTTAGTTAAAAGATCTGTGTAATGGGTTGAATGGTGATGTATTACTCAGATTCCTGATCCTGTTTTAGGCTTTACTCAGTTTATACCTGACCTACCGCAGTGTGTTCCCTGCATGTAAAAAAAGCGATTTATTGGCTTATTGATGAAGATATCGAACATCGGTTTCGAAACCAGTACTTGAGCCCTTCTCAGCAATGGGGTTGAGTTTATGATCGAGAAAAGCTTTAGATATGGTTTAAAGGTAGCCGGACTTTTGATAACGCGTTACCGCAATAGTGAGAGATTAGATAACTCCATTAAGTGCTTGTACATGGACCAGCAACAGGCATGTATAAAAGTTAAGAATGAAATTTAAGGATGATATAGTTCAGAACATAAGCAAAAAACTTCCTAACTAAAATCGAACCAGTAAAGTTTCATACCATTCGATTTGAAGACACACATAGACCGAGTCAGCACGCGGAAGTATTTAAATCATTCATAACCCCACATTTAGAAACTAAGATCCTATTAAACACAAAACCCGAAATAGGCATTGTCTCTGTTCGTAAATATTTTGCCCGTATTCGAGTAAAAACTTGATATATATAGCGTTCCTGCCCTAAAAACAGTGTCTGAGAGCCCAATCATTTAAGGTTGAGAATGCAGTGCACTACTACAATAAGGACTTCCTTGTCCTTGTCTTTTTCTATACTTTATATAGTCTGGAATATATTTCCAATAAATAACTAACTAAATATATGTATTTTCTCAGAAAGAAGTTTCAATTCAGCTTTAAACAATCTGGGATCTCGAACATAAGTTATTCCCATCCGTATATACAGTAAAGCGTTCACTGAATCTTTTCTGCCAGATAAGATTATCCAAAATGAATAGCTTCTTTAAATAGAGGCTTGGGATCTTAATTTCTCAATGACAATTACTATAAAAGTTTTCATAACAATCCTGATAAGAAGGTAAACATTGGGTAAATCATTTGTACTCGAACTCACGGATTTATCGAGGAACAAATATTTTAAAAAATAATTAGTTTGTATGATTGTATCAACTCTAATCGTTATTTTCCATTCCGGGAAAAACTATTGCGTAAGGAAAGCTTCGCTTTCATGGTTTCAGTTTTGTTTATAGCGGGACTTTCCTAGACGATCAGAAAACAACCCCTATGTTTATGAGTTACTTTTGTACCTAAAACAAAAGCACAACTTTATAGTTATATCGATGATAGAGATTCCAAATAAAAATTCTTTCATATATCAAATTTGAAATGGTTGGTTCAGTTCTGAAGGGTTTTTGGATCCATAAGACTTTATAGTTTCTCCATTTTAAAATCGTACTTAAGAAGGATTTTCTGACTTAATGTGTTTATATTAGCTGAAATCTTCTGTATTCTGTACCTCGTTTTAATTTTCTCGAATCGAGAAAAAACTTAAAATATAATTGTCTTCCAGTTTTTAACAGTGTGACTCTGATTATTTTTAAACTGTACTCATTAAAATTTAACAAGAAATTTTTAAATTTCTTGTATTCACCCTGTTTTACACAAGATGATCATGAATTTTTCGACAGATTTTCTCGATGCGAGAATTACAGAAACGGGTCACTGAAATCAAGTACGTATAGAGTTTGAATCAAGCTCATTTTGCTATTAATTTTATCTTTTACACTCTTAAATCAATCAAATTTTTATCTCAAATCAGTTATGCATTTGAGATTTAATCAAATTCTCAAAATAAAGACATTGTGAGATGACTTTGAAGCAAAAAGAACTTAAATTGGTTTTTTCGTATTTAACGGATACGTACTTGAATTAAGGAAAACCGTACTTACGTACCTCTGACTCTTGATTTGAGTAAGGATATGAAACGATATGATAAATAGCTTCCTCAGGGACCTAACATTTTGTCAGTCAACTGACAAATCTTAATTGGCCAAGATTAACAGATTTCCTTTGACTTCCTTTAGGCATAGTGATGTCTATCGAAATTTCTAATGGCAACTTCCCTAATACCCCCTACACTCCACCACTCTGACTTTCAACACTACCCTGTTGCTTCTTCTTCTTTTTTTACTCTCGTTATATTTACAAATAAGAACAACCTAAAAAAAGGGGTATTTAAATTTCTTTATTTAACAATTCTTCCACAAATGTTTATTCTACAAAGTGAAATTCTTAACACAAGAAAATAAAGAAAGAGAGAAAAAAAAACCTGAAAATTCTTATACAAATTCTTGATACAATTTCATTGAAAACTCCAAAATTAAAAAGATATAAAAACATTATTTAGGTTAACCAAATTAATTTGGTATAAAATCATGTAATTAACACAAACGAATTACAAAAAAAAAAAAAAACAAATACAAAAGTGTGAAATGAAATCAGGGCAATCTAGTGAGGAGGTGGGGGAAATCAAATTGTAAAACGGAAAAGATCAAATCAATCCTTAAATACTCATAATTTACTTTAAAGTAAACTTCCATAATATGGTTTAGTAAGTATTTGATTTGTGAATGATACAATTGTTACAACCAACATCTGCAGACATTTGTTTCCTTATAACAAACTAAAAATAAACAAAATTTAAGAAATAAAATAGAATGATTATTTAAATATGTTAAGGAAATAGAAAGAATGATGTGAATATGATATTTTACTGGAGCTAGAAATGTTTGTCATTTAGGTAAAGAAAATTTATTTGAAAATTTTTTCCTAAATTAAATTAACACCTGTAGGTTGTTTATTCAGTTTTTTTTTAACAAATTAACACTTTTCCTATTTTTTTTTTCTAAAAAAATGTTAAAAATTCAAAAATTTTGTTTCCCATGTAAGTAATTGAAAATTTATATTCCACCAATTGTCCACTACTGTTAATTTACCTTTGAAAAAATTATTAAGCCCACATAAATTATTAAGTATTTGAACAAACTATTAATATAAAGACGATAAGATATCGTTTGTAATGTGGTTTTGATATACATATTTTACTCTACAGGTTCAAGGTGGTTACACTCACCATATTTTCATTGATAAATTCAATTAAAGTTCAATATATTATTTATTTTTTCATTAAAAATAGAATTCAATTATTAGTTGTAATTGAACTTGAATTACATTTAGACAATAAACACAAAAATATGTACGAGTAATACTAAATGAATATTTTAATGATTATGAAATAATCTAATCAGTGTCTGTATGTCTATATTTCAAAATCTTTTGAAATGTAGAGTGCTGTTGAAATAAAGCAAGGAGGGGTGATGAGAATTATTTCTAATCTGGAATATTTAAATAAATAATATGAATATTTTATTGTGTTTTACGTAATTGATGTAAAAGTATTTAATGGAGACTACAAATAAATAGAAAAATCTGTTTGATATTAGTAAGAGGCGTTAAAAAGATTGTCAGACAGTTGTTGATATAAACAAATATATTAAATATTTGATGGGGGGATTTTGGATTTTAGATTTGTTTAACAAATAATTCTATTAATATAAAAAAATATAAAATATTTTTACAGAATTGTGGTTAAACTATCAATATTGTTTGGGGACTTCTATTTCAGTTCTAGTTCAATTCCAGTTCAGTTCTAGTTCAGTTCTAGTTCAGTTCTAGTTCAGTTCTAGTTCAGTTCTAGTTCAGTTCTAGTTCAGTTCTAGTTCAGTTCTAGTTCAGTTCTAGTTCAGTTCTAGTTCAGTTCTAGTTCAGTTCTAGTTCAGTTCTAGTTCAGTTCTAGTTCAGTTCTAGTTCAGTTCTAGTTCAGTTCTTTCAGTTCTAGTTCAGTTCTAGTTCAGTTCTAGTTCTAGTTCAGTTCTAGGTTTTCAGTTCTAGTTCGTTCTAGTTCTTCTAGTTCAGTTCTAGTTCAGTTCAGTTCTAGTTCAGTTCTAGTTCAGTTCTAGTTCAGTTCTAGTTCAGTTCTAGTTCAGTTCTAGTTCAGTTCTAGTTCAGTTCTAGTTCAGTTCTAGTTCAGTTCTAGTTCAGTTCTAGTTCAGTTCTAGTTCAGTTCTAGTTCAGTTCTAGTTCAGTTCTAGTTCAGTTCTAGTTCAGTTCTAGTTCAGTTCTAGTTCAGTTCTAGTTCAGTTCTAGTTCAGTTCTAGTTCAGTTCTAGTTCAGTTCTAGTTCTAGTTCTGTTCCGTTCCCAGTAGTATCAATAAATAAATTTAATATTAAACAGTTCTCCAATATCATCAAATCATTATTTTGTTTTGATATTCTTTACAAATAATCAAATTTCAATTAAAATATGCAAATTTATCATAACAACTTTAAATAAATTAAAGTAATTTATTAGTTGAAAAATCATGTTGGTACTTAATCATATTTTCCATTCCATTAAAAGTAATATTAAATTAAATGAACAGAACACAAACAAGATCGAACTTTATAATGACTTCTCATATTCCTCAAGCTACTACTGAAGGCAGACTGCGGTGTGGTTAATTTTTGATTGATTACCTGAGTTTTATAAACAAATTAAAATGAATATTAAATTTAAAAAGAATATAAATGCTCGAGCACAAATATTATCTAGTTATCTATGTGTATTCATAAATAAATAATGGAGAACAAGTATTTGTAAGAAAACAATATCTGTAATATTTGTTCTAGTTTAAACAAAAGAAAAAGAACATTGAAAAAATATTAAGAAAAAACAAAACATAAAAATTGAAGTACTCATTACAAGAAAATTGCAAAACCACAGTTGTAAAGCATTCATGACATTTTTTATACATCATAAACAGAATATAAATACTAGTACTCCCTATAAATAGTACTTAAGTGTATCTTAAACAAAAAAAATAGATTGAGTATGGGAATAAAAATATATAAATGTTGAATAAGTATTGAAGCATACTGGAGACAGATAAAAAATACATCAATGGTATTAGACTTAAACCACATAACTAACATATTTTCTTTCAAAAAATAACAGTAACTTGTCTATAGTCTTCATTATTATAAAGAAATAGTTTCGCATTATTATTTAATACATATTTAACCAAATATTTATGTTAGTTATGTAGTGACAACCTTTAATCTTCGATATAAGTATGTATGTTCCCGTTTAGTTCATGTCATGGAAAAGGTGTGTTTCTCAAAGACGTCACCTCTTAATCATCATCACATTCTGCAGTTGAAAGCTTTGTCACATCATTAATTACTTTCAATATCTGTTTATTTATGATGATGTGACGATATTGCTGATGATTATGATATTTATGCTGATGATTTGTTGTGCAGATATTTGAAAAATGTGGTTTTTATATTTCTTTTACGGTTCTCATTCTGTTACGATATTTTGATACACTTCATCAGAATGACAAGGCTTTACGATTGTCATTGTACTTGCGATTTCTACTCTCTAGATAGGAAGCTTTAGGTTTTCGTAGCCATATTACACATTTCCTCAGGAGAGAAAGAAATCTGTTGAAATTTCTCAAAGCTAATAACAACAATCTACACCCCTTTCTAGAAATAATAAATTATGTCTAGAAGAGAATGATATAGGTTCATCAGTTCTTAAACGGCTGAGACATCAAGTAGTTTTAGTAATTAGAATTGACCTTGTGTATGTGATCGGTAAAGTATACTGTAGATTCGTCTTTGCTGGATATAGAATTCTTACTCAATTTTCTTTGTTAAAGAATAAAAAAGTAAATATTATGCCTCCAATGAGTAACTGTTTAGTACAAAAATTCCTTTCTTTTTTTTTATTATCATTGACATGTTTTTATTTCGATATTTTAGTGCGGAATATGTACCGTTTTTGTGTATGTGTATTGCAACAGCAACTTATCAATAAATGTGTGTAATTATTGTTGTTAGTTGGGGAAACATGACATGACGATAATTGCTGAGAGACAGCACCATGATAAACAGCAATTACAATTAAAAAAAATATTACAGGTATTTGCAAAAAAAACATATTTTTCTATACTTTAAACAATTACTAAATATTAGAGTTCTAGATAATAGTTGGAGAACTTTACAAACAAATTATAGTTAGAGGAAGGTCGATATGTTTACGGTATAAACATTGTTTAAATAGTATAATTTTTGATGTCACACAGAGATATTAAACGTAATTGGAAAAGAAAAACCATTGATAAAAAATTAACAAAACTATAGTATATACTATAGTCAAGTATATACTATAGACAACTATAGTCTACAATATAGACAACACGTCAACACAACAGCCTACACTATAGATAATACTATATTCTACACTATAGTCAAGACTATAGTCTACTTTATAGTGGGGACTATAGTCTTGACTATAGTATAGACTATAGTCTTGACTATAACATAGACTATAGTCTTGACTATAGTATAGACTATAGTCTTGACTATAGTATAGACTATAGTCTTGACCATAGTATAGACTATAGTCTTGACTATAGTATAGACTATAGTCTTGACTATAGCATAGACTATAGTTTTGACTATAGTATAGACTATAGTCCTGACCAGAGTATAGACTATAGTCTTGACTATAGTATAGACTATAGTCTTGACTATAGTATAGTCTTGACTATAGTATAGACTATAGTCTTGACTATAGTATAAACTATAGTTTTGACTATAGTCTTGACCAGAGTGTAGACTATAGTCTTGACTATAGTATAGACTATAGCCTCGACTATATTATAGACTATAGTCTTGACTATAGAATAGTCTTGACTATAGTCTTGACTATAGTATAGTCTTGACTATAGTCTTGACTATAGTATAGACTATAGTCTTGACTATAGTATAGACTATAGTTTTGACTATAGTATAGACTATAGTATAGACTATAGTCTTGACTATAGTATAGAATATAGTCTTGACTATAGTATAGACTATAGTCTTGACTATAGTATACACAATAGTCTTGACTATAGTACAGACTATAGTCTTGACTATAGTCACGACTTTATTTTAGACTGTAGTCTTGACTATAGTATAGACTATAGTATGGACTATAGTATAGACTATAGTATGGACTATAGTATAGTATATAGTCTTGACTATAGTATAGACTATAGTCTTGACTATAGTATAGACTATAGTCTTGACTATAGTAAAGACTATAGTCTTGACTATAGTGTAGACTATAGTCTTGAGTATAGTATAGACTATAGTCTTGAGTATAGTATAGACTATAGTCTTGACTATAGTCACGACTCTGTTATAGACTATAGTCTTGACTATAGTATAGACTATAGTCTTGACTATAGTATAGACTATAGTCTTGACTATAGTATAGACTATAGTCTTGAGTATAGTATAGACTATAGTCTTGAGTATAGTATAGACTATAGCCTTGAGTATAGTATAGACTATAGTCTTGTCTATATTCTATACTAGTCTTGTCTGTTATAGACTATAGTCTTGACTATAGTATAGACTATAGTCTTGACTATAGTATAGACTATAGTCTTGACTATAGGATAGACTATAGTCTTGAGTATAGTATAGACTATAGTCTTGACTATAGTATAGTCTTGACTATAGTATAGACTATAGTCTTGACTATAGTATAAACTATAGTTTTGACTATAGTCTTGACCAGAGTGTAGACTATAGTCTTGACTATAGTATAGACTATAGCCTCGACTATATTATAGACTATAGTCTTGACTATAGAATAGTCTTGACTATAGTCTTGACTATAGTATAGACTATAGTCTTGACTATAGTATAAACTATAGTTTTGACTATAGTCTTGACCAGAGTGTAGACTATAGTCTTGACTATAGTATAGACTATAGCCTCGACTATATTATAGACTATAGTCTTGACTATAGAATAGTCTTGACTATAGTCTTGACTATAGTATAGTCTTGACTATAGTCTTGACTATAGTATAGACTATAGTCTTGACTATAGTATAGACTATAGTTTTGACTATAGTATAGACTATAGTATAGACTATAGTCTTGACTATAGTATAGAATATAGTCTTGACTATAGTATAGACTATAGTCTTGACTATAGTATACACAATAGTCTTGACTATAGTACAGACTATAGTCTTGACTATAGTCACGACTTTATTTTAGACTGTAGTCTTGACTATAGTATAGACTATAGTATGGACTATAGTATAGACTATAGTATGGACTATAGTATAGACTATAGTATGGACTATAGTATAGTATATAGTCTTGACTATAGTATAGACTATAGTCTTGACTATAGTATAGACTATAGTCTTGACTATAGTAAAGACTATAGTCTTGACTATAGTGTAGACTATAGTCTTGAGTATAGTATAGACTATAGTCTTGAGTATAGTATAGACTATAGTCTTGACTATAGTATGGACTATAGTCACGACTCTGTTATAGACTATAGTCTTGACTATAGTATAGACTATAGTCTTGACTATAGTATAGACTATAGTCTTGACTATAGTATAGACTATAGTCTTGACTATAGTATAGACTATAGTCTTGACTATAGTATAGACTATAGTCTTGAGTATAGTATAGACTATAGTCTTGAGTATAGTATAGACTATAGCCTTGAGTATAGTATAGACTATAGTCTTGTCTATAGTCTATACTAGTCTTGTCTGTTATAGACTATAGTCTTGACTATAGTATAGACTATAGTCTTGACTATAGTATAGACTATAGTCTTGACTATAGTATAGACTATAGTCTTGACTATAGGATAGACTATAGTCTTGAGTATAGTATAGACTATAGTCTTGAGTATAGTATAGACTATAGTCTTGAGTATAGTATATACTATAGTCTTGTCTATAGTATGGACTATAGTCACGACTCTGTCCAAATATATTCCATACTATAGTCAAGACTATAGGATATACTATATTCAAGATTTTCTCTATGCTCTCATTTCAGCAGTTATATAACTCGAAAATTAAAATAGAACAACAAATTTATTTCAATATACGTTCAACAACAATTAATTTAATTACATTTCTAGACTAGAGTCTTATTAAAAATGCAAATTTTGACCATGATCCACTTAAATTATTTAAATACTATTTAAGCCCACAAATAATTTCTTCTTTTTTTCGCATAATTTCAATTAACTATAAAACTCAACAATAATGCATATTTTACACGTTTAAAAAATTTGTTGCTTTATTTTAATCCCAAAAGCTAAAAAAATGTGTGTGATAAGTTTGGCCATGATGTCGAGTAAAAATAAATAAAGAAACGCAAACATTTTGCAAAGAAAAAATAATGAATGGCGTCATATTATTTATTTACTATTTTATTTTTATCTTTCTATCTTATAATTTCTTGAAAGCCGGTCAGTTTTCACTTATAATAAAAATCTCTCACAATAAAAAAACAAAACTTACAGTTTTAGTGCCAGAGGGGTTTTGCTTACGAAAACAAGCAAAAGTGGAAAATACTAAAATAAAATTAATTGTAATCAATTAAAAGAAACAAAAAACGAAAAACGCTACAAATCTAAAAAAACGCTAAACACACAATTCCAGTCAATTGTGGCGCAAGCTAAACCAATTACAATAATAACAATTACGAAATATATAACAAAAACAAATCATCAATTACAAACTATACTGTAAATAAATAATAGTTAAGTAGTGCAAGTCAGCGTTTTTTTTTAGCAAAATGCAAAAAAATTACATCAAACATTGAAACTTAAACAATCGGACAGACGGACAGTCATATGAGTACAATCATACAAGTTTGCCTGTGGACTAACTACCTACCGCCTGATTGGCAAAAAACACGTAAATTCATTTTATTATTTTTGCGCATTAAACAAACATTGTGTTTTTTAAGTTTGCCTGCACTTTGCAGCAGCAACACAACCTTCCAATTAAAGCCTTATAGGAAATATGAGCTATTTTTGTCAATTGAAGGAAAGAAACGATTATTTTACATTTTTTAAGCAGGAAACTTGACTTAAAGGTCATAGTTTGTAGTTGCAGAAAGTTTTACAGAGATTGATTGTTTAATACTTAATATCGGTGTCATTTCGTTCAGGGGATTTAAGATCTTAAATTACACATAAACAATAATACTATAGACGAGATTGTAGTCTATAGTGTAGTCAAGACTATAACCTATACTGTAGTCACAACTGTAGTCTATAATATAGTTAAGACTATAGTATACTAGGGTGGGTCGAAAAAAAAAGTTGACTCAGTCACCCCCTACGATTAAAGATATGTTAATAACATTTCCAAAAATATAAAAAATATTTTTTTGCCACGCCTAGAAATACCGCCCTTTTTGTTTTTTTATATATAACGTCGCCATTTTAAGTCCGATCGTAACATATAATATATCAATATTTATGGCTTGACTGTAGCTATATTTCACTCTTAGAAAATTTTTTAATTCGACGTCATATTCTATGCGCGACTTCTGATATCTCGGATCCTTCCCCAAAATCGAAAATTGTGGCTATACTGGAATAAAGTACATTGAATTATATGAACTATTAGCTTTTAAAATGCTCACTTTTATGCATAAACACCTATTTTACAGGTATTTAAAAATACCTGTATAGTTCTAATTACAAACAATTAATTTGCTAGGGATATGGTCGAAAACTATTTTTTCAAATTAATTTACAATACACAAATTTCATTCTGCCCTTATCTTAACACAAGGAAGATAATTTTATTCGGCATTTAATTTTATTAATTAATAACAAAATCACGTAGGTACATAAAAACTAAACATTTTATTTTATAAAAATCTATGCAAAATTAAATAGTTATACTTTATAAAAATATTTCTTGTTTTTATCATACAATTACATGCATGTCTCTTGGTTCTTTTTTAAACAATTTTCAAAAATGTTTATACTAATTTTTATAAAATTTAATAAATTTATTTAATGATAGATTAACTTTTCTTAAATAGTTATATATTTTTAAAGAAGTTCTTGAAATAAAAACTAATAAAAAAATATTAGTCGGGAATGGCCGACCATATGATACCAGTTATGAGTTGATTTTTTGATTCTTTTTAGGCAATTTATTGATGAAAAACTAATTTTCTGAAAGAGCCTATATATGGGAGCTAGGATCAATTATAGACCGATCCTATCAAAATTTGGTTGAGGGATTTATGTTCATATAGGAGTTAGATATGCAGAATTTCATCATAATGGAAGTGTTTAAGAGGGAAATAACGACAAGCCACAATTAAGAGCTCCGATTTAATCCATTTTCAAACAATTTCGTCCTTTGGTAAAGTGAAATATTTGAGGCTATTTTCATCAAATTATCTGGAAAATTGCGACTTGTAGTTTGATTACAAGGTTTAAATGGATGGACAGCCGGACGGACATAGCAAAACCACTATATTGCTGTATTGATATATAGTACATACATAGTTAACTTTCTGCTATTTTGAAAGGAAGTAGGATCTGAAATGGTTTGTAACTGCAACAATAAAACGGATTTCTGTTATATATAGTTCATTTAAAAAAAGTTTCGACTGTTTTTCCTGGAAAATTAATAGTTTGTTATGGGAACGGTTGATAAATACTTGAACATTTTTAAATATCTATAAAATAGGTGTTTATGCATAAAAGTGAGCATTTTAAAAGCTAATAGTTCATATAATTCAATGTACTTTATTCCATTAAAGCCACAATTTTCGATTTTAGAGAAGGATCCGAGATATCAGAAGTCACGCATAGAATATGACGTCGAATTAAAAAATTTTCTAAGAGTGAAATATAGCTACAGTCAAGCCATAAATATTGATATATCATATGTTACGATCAGACTTAAAATGGCGACGTTATATATAAAAAACAAAAAGGGCGTTATTTCTAGGCGTGGCAAAAAAATATTTTTTATATTTTTGGAAATGTTATTAACATATCTTTAATCCTAGGGGGTGACTGACACAACTTTTTTTTGTCCATAGAGACCGACCCACTCTAATAGTATACGCTATAGCCAAGTCTGTAGTCTATACTATTTTCGATTCTGAAGTCTATACAATAGTCAAGACTAAGTCTATACTAGTCTTTTTAAAAATAATTTTTAAGAAAATATTCGAGAAAATTGTCTTTTTTATAGAAAATTGTCTTTTTATAGTAAATTTTCGAGAAAATTCTCTTTTTTTATAGAAAATTTTCGAGAAAATTCACTTTTTTTCATACAAAATTTTCGAGATAATTCTCTTTTTTTTATAGAAAATTTTCGAGAAAATTCTCTTTTTTTTATAGAAAATTTTCAAGAAAATTCTCTTTTTTTATAGAAAATTCTCTTTTTTTATAGAAAATTTTCGAGAAAATTCTCTTTTTTTTTAAAGAAAATTTTCGAGAAAATTCTCTTTTTTTTAAAGAAAATTTTCGAGAAAATTCTCTTTTTTTTATAGAAAATTTTCGAGAAAATTCTCTTTTTTTTATAGAAAATTTTCGAGAAAATTCTCTTTTTTTATAGAAAATTTTCGAGAAAATTCTCTTTTTTTTATAGAAAATTTTCGAGAAAATTCTCTTTTTTTTATAGAAAATTTTCGAGAAAATTCTCTTTTTTTATAGAAAATTTTCGAGAAAATTCTCTTTTTTTTATAGAAAATTTTCGAGAAAATTCTCTTTTTTTTATAGAAAATTTTCGAGAAAATTCTCTTTTTTTTATAGAAAATTTTCGAGAAAATTCTCTTTTTTTTATAGAAAATTTTCGAGAAAATTCTCTTTTTTTTATAGAAAATTTTCGAGAAAATTCTCTTTTTTATAGAAAATTTTCTCTTTTTTATAGAAAATTTTCGAGAAAATTCTCTTTTTTTATAGAAAATTTTCGAGAAAATTCTCTTTTTTTATAGAAAATTTTCGAGAAAATTCTCTTTTTTATAGAAAATTTTCGAGAAAATTCTCTTTTTTATAGAACATTTTCGAGAAAATTCTCTTTTTTATAGAACATTTTCGAGAAAATTCTCTTTTTTATAGAACTTTTTCGAGAAAATTCTCTTTTTTATAGAACATTTTCGAGAAAATTCTCTTTTTTATAGAACATTTTCGAGAAAATTCTCTTTTTTATAGAACATTTTCGTGAAAATTCTCTTTTTTATAGAACATTTTCGAGAAAATTCTCTTTTTTATAGAACATTTTCGAGAAAATTCTCATTTTATAGAACATTTTCGAGAAAATTCTCTTTTTAGAGAAAATTTTCGAGAAAATTCTCTTTTTATAGAAAATTTTTGAGAAAATTCTCTTTTTATAGAAAATTTTCGAGAAAATTCTCTTTTTATAGAAAATTTTCGAGAAAATTCTCTTTTTATAGAAAATTTTCGAGAAAATTCTCTTTTTATAGAAAATTTTCAAGAAAATTCTCTTTTTATAGAAAATTTTCAAGAAAATTCTCTTTTTATAGAAAATTTTCAAGAAAATTCTCTTTTTATAGAAAATTTTTAAGAAAATTCTCTTTTTATAAAAAATTTTCAAGAAAATTCTCTTTTTATAGAAAATTTTCAAGAAAATTCTCTTTTTATAGAAAATTTTCAAGAAAATTCTCTTTTTATAGAAAATTTTCAAGAAAATTCTCTTTTTATAGAAAATTTTCAAGAAAATTCTCTTTTTACAGAAAATTTTCAAGAAAATTCTCTTTTTATAGAAAATTTTCCAGAAAATTCTCTTTTTATATAAAATTTTCAAGAAAATTCTCTTTTTATAGAAAATTTTCAAGAAAATTCTCTTTTTATAGAAAATTTTCAAGAAAATTCTCTTTTTATAGAAAATTTTCAAGAAAATTCTCTTTTTATAGAAAATTTTCAAGAAAATTCTCTTTTTAAATAAATTTTTCAAGAAAATTCTCTTTTTATAAAAAATTTTTAAGAAAATTCTCTTTTTATAGAAAATTATCAAGAAAATTCTCTTTTTATAGAAAATTTTCAAGAAAATTCTCTTTTTATAAAAAAATTTTTAAAAACTGTTCTTCTTAAAAATTCTCTTTTATAGAAAATTTTTGAAATATTTTCTTCTATAGAAAATTTTTGAAATATTTTCTTCTATAGAAAATTTTTGAAATATTCTCTTCAATAGAAAATTTTTGAAAAATTTTCTTCTATAGAAAATTTTCGAGAAAATTCTCTTTCTATAGAAAATTTTCGAGAAAATTTTTGAGAAAATTCTATTTCTATAGAAAATTTTCGAGAAAATTCTCTTTCTATAGAACATTCTCGAGAAAATTCTCTTTCTATAGAACATTTTCGAGAAAATTCTCTTTCTATAGAACATTTTCGAGAAAATTCTCTTTCTATAGAACATTTTCGAGAAAATTCTCTTTCTATAGAACATTTTCGAGAAAATTCTCTTTCTATAGAACATTTTCGAGAAAATTCTCTTTCTATAGAAAATTTTCGAGAAAATTCTCTTTCTATAGAACATTTTCGAGAAAATTCTCTTTCTATAGAACATTTTCGAGAAAATTCTCTTTCTATAGAAAATTGTGAGCACTCTACAAGACAATTTCATGAAATTTGGCTCATACTATTCTTTTGACCAAGGGACGAAGTCTATTGAAAATTGTTAAAATCGGTCCATTATTTCGTATAGCCCCCATACAACCGTACCCCCGAATAGGGCTTCTGAGCTCATAAATATGTTAAATGTTCTTGTATCACTTAAAAAATCGGCAAAACTTAGTTTTCTATAAGTCTTAATGATACTGCTGATATTCAGCGGTCGGCCATGACCGACTATAAATTCTTACTTGTTAAATCTTCCCATTGTGCTTAGCCCATATATAACAAGTTTTTTGGAATATTCAAATTTTTAATATCCACACTTCAAGTTCAAATATTCCTAACGGGTTATGACCAAACTACGTCAGTTCAACTGTACAAATACTCTCACATAAAGGAAATACACACTTAAAATACAATTGCAATCGATAATCATGTACTTTAACAAATTTTTATATAAATAAAAATTAATATTATTGTTCTAAGTATAACTAAGTTAGAATAAATGTTCTATTCATTGTTATTATAGAAAAAAAAGTTACAATGAATTTCCATATTTATCGAACAAGAAATTTATGATAATGATTAAGTGAGTGAATGAAATGAATAAGTGAAAGAATGAATGAATGAAAAAGAAAAACACTTTTATATTTGAATATTTTTACATATTAGTATTTGACTAGAAAAACTTAGTTGGGATAAAAATTAACAAAAACACCTGTTATAAAACGTTGATAAACACGCGCACGAGCTCATCACACATTCTTTTAAACATTTTATATTTGAATAGAGTTGTAATAAAAATAAAATAAAACATAAAAATAAAAACTACAACAACAAAAAGATCAATAAATTATAGTTTGAATAAAAAAAAATTATTAAAATATACAATAAGGTGGAAAAATGAAGGTAAAAGAGGAATTACAAATTTATATACGGGTAGGAAATTCTATTGGAAAAGCAGCGGTGTATAGAAATTATATATACAAATTTGTTATTGTTGTTGTAACTTTTCAAATATCCGGAAATTTATAAAGCGTAACAAATACTCACAAGTATGTGTGTTTTAAATAATTGAAAAGTATGGTAAAGTTGTTTAGAGGAACTTTAGTCTTTTTGAAAAAAATTATGCATACAAAATAAAGAAAATAACAAACAAACGTGGGTGGTTTGATCAATCCATTGAAGTGGCCTCTTTGATGTATGCTTCAAAAACAGCAAATGGTTTTTTTTTTGAAACTTGAGTACTTATGAAGTAATCAGTTTC
Source organism: Lucilia sericata (assembly GCF_015586225.1). NCBI lineage: Eukaryota > Metazoa > Arthropoda > Insecta > Diptera > Calliphoridae > Lucilia > Lucilia sericata. The sequence continues at coordinate 144,545 of NW_023994258.1, forward strand.
TTTTTCTGCTACTTTAACTTTTAGTCATTATATAAGGGTAGGTTTTTGGTTTCTAATACTTTTTGTTAGTCAGTCAGTCATTTCATTATGACCACTTTAGTAATTTTGTTTTCTAACTTTTAAGCTAATTAAAATGACCTGACCATGTTTGTTCGTTTTTATTCATGGCTTATAGCCAGTTGCACTTTTCTATGCAGCCGTTAATTTGAAAATGTGCAAAATGATTATGACTTGAACTACATTTTCTGGCAAATTTTTATTGTTGTCTTTTTTCGGATTGTTTGAGTTTGAATGTTTTTTTTGAAGGTGTCATAATAATTTAGTGAGTTTTCATTAGGTTAGTGCTATAGATAAGTCAAAAATGTGTAATTTAATATTTGGTGTAAAATTTTATGTAATTAACAAAGTTATGGAGGACAGAGTTAACTAAATTGCAATAAAAACGAGGTAAAAATTGTAACTACTTCTTTCTCAACTGTTTAATGGATTAGAAACCATTAAGAAATTTTCGGAAGTACCGCGACTCAATACACATACCTTTATATATCCTTCGTGCGTAGGTCTAAGTTTGTTACACCCTTTGTAATGTCTACAGAAATCGAATGCTTTACGTGAACAGATACGCCTGTCAACCTATTTCTCGGTGGTATTATTTCAACCGCAAAGTGAGCTAGAGACGATTCACCAGCGCCCCTTTGTGACTTGCAAAGAACAAGCAGGTGGCAATTTTTGTTCATTTTTCGCAGGACCATGTACAAACTAAACTCTAACATACCCAAGGAAGCGAAATTCAATGGTGTCACTTGTATAAGATAGCGCAAATCCATCACCATTCAACCCAGCATAATTCGATACATTTACAGAGTAAACATACGAAACAGTCATTCTAGGTATGACGCCAACCCAATCCCCGCGCTTAGCCCCAAAGGCACTTCTCTGATCGGCATCTATTGTCTTTTCGGCAACAACATCAAACTTATGCCGAAATATCGTACATCAATCTTAAAACCAACTTTATATTCTCTCAATTTAGGGTTTAAAACACCCCAAAGGACCTCTCCAATAACAGGAAGAAGAAAAAGATCGATTCTCTGTCCTGTCATATAAGATATATTCTCTGGTTCGACGCGAGGTCAATATTTTTATAATTTCTGGTTCGACTTCAGGTCAAATCCTTTCAAAGAAAGGCCAAGGATTCAAATAACACCACCAGTTTATAGTAACGGTAGACTAGAGGTACTGACAGCACCTCTTTTACTCCGGGATTGTAATAACACCAGGAAGAGAGTGTAATATCTACAATATTATTTTCTGACCCTATAAAATGTGTACTACATTCCGGATCCCTATAGATAGCGGAGAGTCTGTATAATTATTGAAATCAATTTTCGGGATCCAAATGTAGTATATATTCTGAATCCTTATAAATTGTGGAGTCGGTACTTCGACTACATCTATTTATCAACCTGTTGTCCGTCTGTATGTTTCTTAAAATAAATTTTCTGAAGAGCCCAGATCTTTTCGGGATCCAAATCTTGAATAATTCTTTCACACACAAAATTTCTCTTTTTATAGAAAATTTTATAGAAATTTCTCTTTTTATAGAAAATTTACGGAAAATTTCTCTTTTTATAGAATTTTTTAGGAAAATTTTTCTTATTATTTTATTTTTTTTTTAGACTTTTTTCGAAATTTTTTTTTTTTATAGACTTTTTTCGAAAATTTTTATAGAATTTTTTTCGGAAAATTTCTCTTTTAATAGAAAATTTTCCGAACATTTCTCTTTTTATAGAAATGTTTTCGGAAATTTTCACGTTTTATAGAAATTTTTCGGAAAAATTCTCCTTTTATAGAAATTTATCGGAAAATTTCTCTTTTCATAGAATTTTTTCAGAAAATTTCACGTGTTATAGAAATTTTTTCTTAAAAATTCTCTTTTTATAAGAATTTTTTTCGGAAAATTTCTCTTTTTATAGATTTTTTTCGGAAAATTTCTCTTATTATAGATTTTTTTTCGAAAAATTTCTTTTTTATAGATTTTTTTCGAAAATTTCTCTTTTTATAGAAAATTTTCGGAAATTTTCACTTTTTATAGAAATTTTTTATAGATCTTTTTCAGAAAAATTTCACTTTTTATAGAATTTTTTTCTAAAAATTTCTCTTTTTATAGAAATTTTTTCGGAAAATTTCTCTTTTTATAGAATTTTTTCGGAAAATTACGGAAAATTTTCCTTTATAGAAATTTTCATTTTATAGACATTTTTCGGAAATTGTCTTTATTTATAAAAGAAAATTTTCGGAAATTTTCTCTTTTTATAGAAAACTTCGGGATCCAAATGTAGTATATATTCTGAATCCTTTTAGATTACGGAGTCGGCACATAGACTACATCTATTTGTCGGCCTGTCCGTTTGTCTTCATGTTTGTTAAAATCAAGACCCCCAACTTTGATATCCAAATTTTGAATAATTCTATCAGACATAGTTTTAATAGTTTTCCTTTAAAAATCAGCAAAATCGTTCCAGAAATAACGAGGACTTAGGCAAAATTCCGAAACAACCTATGAAAATTTTGTCATTAAATAACAGAAAACTATGAAAACAACAATTTATGCAGTTTCGTTGTTTTACATTTTAATTAAATTCTCAAAAATCTTATTTTACATTTTAAGCACAATTTTTTTTTAAATATTTAGTTCAAAAGACATTACCTCAAACCGTAATGTCAAACAATGTAAATTTGCTCATACATGATTTTGAGTTACTATTAGTGTTAACGACAAAATTATAATACAACAGCCTTCAGGTGAAGAAACACTAGTTTGCGAAATGTATTAATTAAATCAGATTAAGTAGAAACAACAACAACAACAAAATAATAACAACAAAAGCAAATAACTATATTTAATGAAAAACAATTATTTGCACGCAAATTTTAAGCCTGACTAGAGGAGGCTTCCCCATGAACATGTGTTTTCCTACAAAAAACCCCAAAACACATGAATTGGCAATCAGAAAAATGTATTTACAAAAACATGTAACACAGAGTGAAGAAAATAACGAAGGGGGGACAAAACAAGGGGTGTTAAAGGTGGTGGCTGTGGTGGTAGTTCAAAGCTTCAAAACAAAACAATTGCATAATCAAGGCAAAAAATATGAACATAGATACTTATAAACATTTCCTAAAACAAAATGTCCAACTAATTGTCATTTGTTTATTTAATATTGTTGTTTTCTTTAACGATTTTCAATATTTTTTTTTTCTCAAACCGTCTGCGAATGACTCAAGTGCATAAGCACGACATGATGACCAAATAAAGTCATAACGAGCCAAACTAACGTATCAACCAAACAACCAACCGGCCAACCATCCCAGAGCCAAGACATAAATGGTAAAAAAGAAACAACTTTTATGGCAAAAAAGCATTATGATTCAATAATTATTCAATAGCTAGGGGGCTTCTATTTAAAAATGCATTAAATAAATTAAAAAATAATAAAGCGAAAGACTGTCAGCGGCAGTAAACAAGCTGGTAGTAGAAGCATAATGCCGGTACCGGTTTCCAATGGTTCAGTGACACACATTTTCCGTTTTTATTAAATTTATTAAAGTTTTAAATTAATTTTGTTTAAACACCAAAAAAATAAGAAATATCAAATAAATTTAATTTATGAACACAAATTTATTAAATCTGGCGCCACTTTTAGGAATTTGAAATAGTCATATATAGTTGAGATTAAAACAAAATCTGTGATGAAAACAAAACTCATGAAAAAATCACGTCAAAATGATTTTTTTCGTAAAACAGAATTTATGATTTGCTACACTTAGAAAAATACTCTAAGAACAGTTTTCAACAATTCGATTTTTTAGAGAATTTTCAAAGAAAAATAAATCTATTTTGAGAAAATATTCGAAAAATGCTCTAATAGAAAATTCTTCTCATAGAAAATTTCACATTTAATAAAAATTTTACGAAATTTCTTCTTTTTAAAGAAAATTTTAAAAAGTTTTTTTTTTTTAATTTTTGGAAATTTCTCTTTTTATAGGAAATTTTCGGAAGAATTCTTTTTTTATAGAGAATTTTCAGAAGAATCCTCTTTTTATAGAGTATTTTCAGACGAAATCTCTTTTTATAGAGAATTTTCGAAAAATTCTGTTTTTATAAAGAATTTTAGGAAGAATTCTCTTCTTATAGAGAATTTTCGGGAGATTTTTTTATAGAGAATTTTTGGAAGAAATCTCTTTATATAGAGAATTTTAGGAAAAATTCTGTTTTAGGAAGAATATAGAGAATTTCCGGAAGAATTCTCTTTTTATGGAGAATTTTTGGAAGAATTCTTTTTTATAGAGAATTTTCGGAAGAATTCTTTTTTATAGAGAATTTTCGGAAGAATTCTGTTCTTATAGAGAATTTTCGGAAGAATTCTCTTTTTATAGAGAATTTTCGAAGAACTCTCAATCTCTTTTTATAGAGAATTTTCTGAAGAATTCTCCTTTTATAGAAAATTTTCTGAAAAAATCTCTTTTTATAGAAAATTTTCTGAAAAATTCTCTTTTTATGGAAAATTTTGTAAAGATTCTCTTTTTATAGAAAATTTTTGGAAAGATTCTCTTTTTATAGAAAAGTTTTTTAAAAATTCTCTTTTTATAGAAAATTTTTGGAAAAATTCTCTTTTCATAGAAAATTTTTGGAAAATTCTCCTTTTGTTGAAAATTTTTGGGAAAATTCTCTTTTTATAGAAAATTTTTGGGAAAATTCTCTTTTTATAGACAATTTTTGGGAAAATTCTCTTTTTATAGAAATTTTTTGGGAAAATTCTCCTTTTATAGAAAATTTTTGGGAAAATTCTCTTTTTATAGACAATTTTTGGGAAAATTCTCTTTTTATAAACAATTTTTGGGAAAATTCTCTTTTTATAAACAATTTTTGGGAAAATTCTCTTTTTATAAACAATTTTTGGGAAAATTCTCTTTTTATAGACAAATTTTGGGAAAATTCTCTTTTTATAGAAAATTTTCGGAAAATTTCTCTTTTTATAGAAAATTTTCGGAAAATTTCTCTTTTTATAGAAAATTTTCGGAAAATTTCTCTTTTTATAGAAAATTTTCGGAAAATTTCTCTTTTTATAGAAAATTTCTCTTTTTATAGAAAATTTTCGGAAAATTTCTCTTTTTATAGAAAATTTTCGGAAAATTTCTCTTTTTATAGAAAATTTTCGGAAAATTTCTCTTTTTATAGAAAATTTTCGGAAAATTTCTCTTTTTATAGAAAATTTTCGGAAAATTTCTCTTTTTATAGAAAATTTTCGGAAAATTTCTCTTTTTATAGATAATTTTCGGAAAATTTCTCTTTTTATAGATAATTTTCGGAAAATTTCTCTTTTTATAGAAAATTTTCGGAAAATTTCTCTTTTTATAGAAAATTTTCGGAAAATTTCTCTTTTTATAGAAAATTTCTCTTTTTATAGAAAATTTTCGGAAAATTTCTCTTTTTATAGAAAATTTTCGGAAAACTTCTCTTTTTATAGAAAATTTTCGGAAAAGTTTTTTTTCAGTGTAACAACTTTTTTTCTTTAACTTTTGCAGCTATTAACAAGCTCTAGAGCTAAAATTATATGTTGTTTGAAAGCTTAAATAAGCGTGTGACTGACTGTCAGTGCGACTGAGTGTGAGCAAAGTTAATTATGTCTTTGAGAGATTACACATAAACGGTTTAGTTGACATTTGATGCCGTTAAGTAAAGTTAAGACACTATCTCTAATTTTATATCTCTATAATTCTTGTTGTCTTAATTTTATTACACATACATATTTTTTTACCAACCAATATGATGAGATCATAAATTTTGTGTAAATTTTAACGCTTGAAATTTTAGTTTTCAGTAATTGTTTGTCGGAAAATCAAATGAAACGTAAAATAAAAAAACTAAATAAGAATTGTTTTATAAAGAAAGCTTAATTGACAATTGATTTTGACAGCTTCAATCTTCTTGCATTACGCACCAAATACTTACTGCAGTTAGTCGAGTCAGTCACTTGTTTGAACGTACCGTCATCATCATCGTCGACGACGTTACTTTAACTCTCAGTTTATACTATGTAACCAGTAAAAAGTAAAATATCACATAAGGTTTACAAGTATTATAAGGTGACCAGGGGTCATTGCACGAGTTTCTTATTTTCTTTCTTATGAATTGAGAAGAATTGTTGTTTTTGAAACACAGTGAGTGTTGCAAGAATATTTTGTTGTTGTTGTTGGTAATTAAATAATGTTAAATTATGACACTCATTGTTGAGTGTCAAATGTTGACCTAAAGGTACTGAGTATAAGCAACTGACAGATTTTAAAGTTGATTACATGAGTATTACAACATGTTTAATCACGTTTTCACTCTTTGTAGTCAAAGTTTTGTAAATGTGTAAAGTTTGTGTAGCTCTGTTCTGTTTTGCAGACCATAATACTTCGTTAAAGGTTCTATTTAAATAGAACAGTTATAGCAACTTATTTGTTCATTGTCGCAAAACTATTGGATGGACTTCTGGGTTTCATTTAATATAAAAATATCATACTTTTCGCTGTTATGCAGTTAGTTAGTTTGTTAATTAGTTATTAGTTAGTTAGTTAGTTAGTTAGTTAGTTAGTTAGTAGTTAGTTAGTTAGTTAGTTAGTTAGTTAGTTAGTTAGTTAGTTAGTTAGTTAGTTAGTTAGTTAGTTAGTTAGTTAGTTAGTTAGTTAGTTAGTAGTAGTAGTTAGTTAGTTAGTTAGTTAGTTAGTTAGTTATTAGTTAGTTAGTTAGTAGTAGTTAGTAGTAGTTAGTTAGTTAGTAGTTAGTTAGTTAGTTAGTTAGTTAGTTAGTTAGTTAGTTAGTTAGTTAGTTAGTTAGTTAGTTAGTTAGTTAGTTAGTTAGTTAGTTAGTTAGTTAGTTAGTTAGTTAGTTAGTTAGTTAGTTAGTTAGTTAGTTAGTTAGTTAGTTAGTAGTTAGTTAGTTAGTTAGTTAGTTAGTTAGTTAGTAGTTAGTTAGTTAGTTAGTTAGTTAGTTAGTTAGTTAGTTAGTTAGTTAGTTAGTTAGTTAGTTAGTTAGTTAGTTAGTTAGTTAGTTAGTTAGTTAGTTAGTTAGTTAGTTAGTTAGTAGTTAGTTAGTTAGTTAGTTAGTTAGTTAGTTAGTTAGTTAGTTAGTTAGTTAGTTAGTTAGTTAGTTAGTTAGTTAGTAGTTAGTTAGTTAGTTAGTTAGTTAGTTAGTTAGTTAGTTAGTTAGTTAGTTAGTAGTTAGTTAGTTAGTTAGTTAGTTAGTTAGTTAGTTAGTTAGTTAGTTAGTTAGTTAGTTAGTTAGTTAGTTAGTTAGTTAGTTAGTTAGTTAGTTAGTTAGTTAGTTAGTTAGTTAGTTAGTTAGTTAGTTAGTTAGTTAGTTAGTTAGTTAGTTAGTTAGTTAGTTAGTTAGTTAGTTAGTTAGTTAGTTAGTTAGTTAGTTAGTTAGTTAGTTAGTTAGTTAGTTAGTTAGTTAGTTAGTTAGTTAGTTAGTAGTTAGTTAGTTAGTTAGTTAGTTAGTTAGTTAGTTAGTTAGTTAGTTAGTTAGTTAGTTAGTTAGTTAGTTAGTTAGTTAGTTAGTTAGTTAGTTAGTTAGTTAGTTAGTTAGTTAGTTAGTTAGTTAGTTAGTTAGTTAGTTAGTTAGTTAGTTAGTTAGTTAGTTAGTTAGTTAGTTAGTTAGTTAGTTAGTTAGTTAGTTAGTTAGTTAGTTAGTTAGTTAGTTAGTTAGTTAGTTAGTTAGTAGTTAGTTAGTTAGTTAGTTAGTTAGTAGTTAGTTAGTTAGTTAGTTAGTTAGTTAGTTAGTAGTTAGTTAGTTAGTTAGTTAGTTAGTTAGTTAGTTAGTTAGTTAGTTAGTTAGTTAGTTAGTTAGTTAGTTAGTTAGTTAGTTAGTTAGTTAGTTAGTTAGTTAGTTAGTTAGTTAGTTAGTTAGTTAGTTAGTTAGTTAGTTAGTTAGTTAGTTAGTAGTAGTTAGTTAGTTAGTTAGTTAGTTAGTTAGTTAGTTAGTTAGTAGTTAGTTAGTTAGTTAGTTAGTTAGTTAGTTAGTTAGTTAGTTAGTTAGTTAGTTAGTTAGTTAGTTAGTTAGTTAGTTAGTTAGTTAGTTAGTTAGTTAGTTAGTTAGTTAGTTAGTTAGTTAGTTAGTTAGTTAGTTAGTTAGTTAGTTAGTTAGTTAGTTAGTTAGTTAGTTAGTTAGTTAGTTAGTTAGTTAGTTAGTTAGTTAGTTAGTAGTTAGTTAGTTAGTTAGTTAGTTAGTTAGTTAGTTAGTTAGTTAGTTAGTTAGTTAGTTAGTTAGTTAGTTAGTTAGTTAGTTAGTTAGTAGTTAGTTAGTTAGTTAGTTAGTTAGTTAGTTAGTTAGTAGTTAGTTAGTTAGTTAGTTAGTTAGTTAGTTAGTTAGTTAGTTAGTTAGTTAGTTAGTTAGTTAGTTAGTTAGTTAGTTAGTTATTCGAACCCAAAGACTGACAGACTTAAAAAACCTAACTTCCCTTCCTATACCGATAGTGATGACTTCTTCCGATCTGTTAACTTCTATACATTTTTCCATATAGAGGCTGCAGGGATGATCTTTTCGTTAACATTTTGAGGTTCATATGCATATTTTTGAACGACGAATTATAAATGATAGTTTTTATTTCTGATCTACATACATAAATAATGAAGTCAACTTTATCACTACTTATTAAAAACTTTCAAAAAATCAATCTCATGGTCACCTCAACATTGTATAACATTGTTTTACAAAATAAAAACTGTTCCCTAAGATTGATTATGTGTCTGTCCGTCTATCAAATGTATGTATCAAGAACAAGGGGTGCACATTATAAATCACACATCGATACACCCGAGTGTTGATGTTTAACAGCCGCCAAACACAAAAGTGACACACACTGTCACTCGCACACATACATTCATATAAACATGTGACATATGAGTGTGAGTTTATTGTAAATTATAATTTTTTTTTTATTATTTCTTACAAGTAGTAATACGTGCATAAATGCCTTAAATGTAATATAGCAAACAAAAAACAATATTGTTCAATTACGAAAACAATTCGCAAAATAAGTTTTATTTTTTTTTTTTGCAAAATATGCAAATTTTATCTGGTTTTCAATGAAAAAAAAAAAAACATGCACCGAAATTACCATAATAAGCCATATTGAATGAATAATGCACAAAAATAAGCTAAAAAAAATATCGACCATTTGTCGTCTCTAATGGGCGTTAAGATTCTATTTACAAATTTGAACAATTAAAGTATTGAAGCATAAATACATTAAGCATTTTCTTGAGTGTATAAAATATATAAACTAGTTAGCAGATGTTGTGAGCTTTAGTGCCACACCGTATGTGTTCTTTGCAACCCCAATTGTAAAAGTATTTTTCACTTTTTTATTGTTGTTGGTTTTCGTTTTATTAAGAAATATTTTTGCATAAAAAAATTGCAATACAAATTTCATATACAAATTATTATCATTCCTATTATTATTGACATTAATTTGCATGACAAAAATATACACAAAAAAATGAAAAAAAAAAAAACATGTTGCATATGTTCAGTTTATGGGGAAGAAATGTCTAATTTGCAAGAAAAACAAATCGCTAAAACAGATTTTTTTGTATATTAAAATTATTGTTGTTGCTTAATGTTAACACAACAACAATTAGCTTGACATGCTTTCATATTGTCAAGAATATAAATGAAATTGTATTGCTTTGAAAAAAATTTATGTATTTAGATTTACGAGTAAAATTTTAAAATTTAACTGAAACTTTTGTTCAACTTTATAACTGTAATTCCGTGGAAATAAAGGTTGAATGCAATCTTTATGTTTAAATCAAAGTTAACATTTAGTTTTTACAATATAAACTGTTACACATACATACATATGGATCTCTATTTTTTTTTTTTTTTTGCTAAAGCAGAGGTCGGCAAACTTTTTTGCATTTCTGCAACTAGAAGTTGGACAGGAACCAGGTATAGGTCTAGAAAACAATGATAGGAAGAATCCAAGGAATATGTCTTTGAATAAAGTGGAATAGGAGAGTGTCTAGAAAGAGGACGTGACTAGGACAGGCTAAGAAATAGAATTAGAGAGTATAAGAATACATAAAACAAGGAATAGGAGAAGAAATATGACTAGGAATAGGACTAGGAATAGCACTAAGAATAGGAAGGGGACTAAGAATAGGACTAGGACTACGAATAGGACTAGGAATAGGAATAGGACTAGGAATAGGACTAGGAATAGGACTAGGAATAGGACTATGAGTAGGACTAAGAAAAGGACTAGAAATAGGACTAGGAATAGAACTAGGAATAGGACTAGGAATAGGACTAGGAATAGGAAAAGGACTAGGAATAGGACTAGGAATAGGACTAGGAATAGGACTAGGAATAGGACTAGGAATAGGACTAGGAATAGGACTAGGAATAGGACTAGGAATAGGACTAGGAATAGGACTAGGAATAGGACTAGGACTAGGAATAGGACTAGGAATAGGACTAGGAATAGGACTAGGAATAGGACTAGGAATAGGACTAGGAATAGGACTAGGAATAGGACTAGGAATAGGAATAGGAATAGGACTAGGAATAGGACTAGGAATAGGACTAGGAATAGGACTAGGAATAGGACTAGGACTAGGACTAGGACTAGGACTAGGACTAGGAATAGGACTAGGAATAGGACTAGGAATAGGAATAGGACTAGGAATAGGACTAGGACGAGGAACTGAAATAATACTATGGAATAGGAATAGGTATATGTCTAGGAATAGGACTAGGAATAGGACTAGGAATGGGACTGGGAATAGGACTAGGAATAGGACTAGGAATAGGACCAGGAATAGGAATAGGACTAGGAATAGGACTGGGAAAGGACTGGGAAAGGACTAGGAATAGAGCTAGGAATAGGGCTAGGGATAGGACTATGAATAGGACTAGGAATAGGACTGGGAAAGGACTAAGAATAGAGCTAGGGATAGGACTATGAATAGGACTAGGAATAGGACTGGGAAAGGACTAAGAATAGAGCTAGGGATAGGACTATGAATAGGACTAGGAATAGGACTAGAAATAGGACTAGAAATAGGACTAGGAATAGGACTAGGTATAGGACTAGGACTAGGTATAGTACGAGGAATAGGACTAGGAATAGGACTAGGGATAGTACTAGGAATAGGAATAAGGCTAGGAAAGGAACAGGAGTAAGAATAGGACCATGCGTAGCTCTAGGAATAGGAGTAGGGCTAGGAGAATGACTAGTGATAAGATTAGAAATATGAACAGGAATAGGAGTAGGACTAGGACGCGGAATATGAGTGGGAAGAGGAATAGAACTAGGAATAGAAATAGAACTAGGAGTAGGACTAGGAATTCAATTAGGAATAGGAAAGGAAATTGGACAAGGGATAGGATAATAAAAGGAATAGGACTAGCAATAGGACTAGGAGTAGTATAAGAAGAGAAGAATGGGTAAGAAAACGACAAAGAATAGGACAAGGAATATGAATTGGTCTGAATATATAACAGGGATTAAGACTATGAATAGTACGGCAATCGAAATGAGGCAGGATTAGAACTAGAAACTGTTAAACTAAGCGCCCTTTAAGATACTCTGACAATGTATCTTAACAAATATTAAGTTACATGGTTGACGAATAATAATAATGATGTTGTTGTTGTGACTATGACGATGATTATTGGTCAATAGTTGAATTGTGTTCGTAGTTTTGTATTTCTAGATTTACTACCTAGTATATGATTGTGATTGTTGTTAATATTGAACTAAAAATTCAAATGGCATAACTGACATACTATCTATTTTCAAAAAAAAAAAAAAAAAATCGTAAAAACAGTGCAATCTATCACTTAATCCCTGCAACAATGAACAGAAAACAACAAAAAACAATAATGTTGACAAGTAAGCAATCATTGGCCAACAAAACAGCCGGCACTCTTGGTCATAAGACCAGTAAAACTATCATTACAAGCGAGTCCATACATGTGTATATACACGTTCATTGAACAGTTTCTCAGATGTCATAGAAAGAAAAAAGAAACATGTACAATATGTTTGTTTGCCATGCCACAAACTAGTGAGGCAAGCAAACGTTTCAGCCATTCATCCATCCAACCATCCATATAATAAATTCAATACAAGTAGTCGATCACCTCTGTTTTTTTTATTATTCTTTTATGTTGCTGCTCTCTGTCGTTTTTCTATGTTGTTGATATGTTTAAAAAGAGTGAGTACTTTTGCAACAGCACCAAAACAATCACTTGGTTGATTTACAATAACAATATCATCATATAAATTCACATAATAGTTAAAATAACAATAACAACACAACTTGGAATCAAATCAAATTTCCCCTCCTGTTGGGCTCTGTTTTATGGTTATTGTTATTGTATTGTTGATATTTTATTATTAAATATTCAGTTTAGTTGGTCGCTTTGTCTCAAATTATCATAAATTTCGCAAACCCGTTCTAAATTTTTGATTGTTTTTGTATAACTTAGAATTAAAGAAGAAATATGAAGCCCAGCAAGTAGGTTGCTGGGTAACTAGTGAATTTTAGTTCAAACTTTGCTCTTTAGTCTAAAGGTATATGTATATATGATATAGTATATCATTTCTTTGAGTGTAATTTTACTTTTTGCCCTTATTTTATTTGTATAAGTTCTGGTTAAATTTTCTTACTCGGTTCTTATTTAATTTTATAGATTGTTTGTAGTTTATTATTATTTTATACCTGTTTTTTTAACTACTTTAAAACTGACAATTGGCTTTTTTTCTCTTTCCTTAAAAGTATCTTGTGTGTTCTGCTTTTCTTCCATTTCAATATTTGTTTTTTTTTTGCAGGGAGTAAGTAGTAACATGAAGCCACATTAAACTTTCAAGAGTTTAATGCATTCATGTATTGCGCCGCACTCAACTATTTTGTAGGGCAATCACTAGTAGTAGAATCATATTTTCACAGTCATTTTGATTGAGTGCCATGAAAATCTATCAAAGTGTGCTGGTAGTGTTGCCAACTCATTGATATTCTGTGATTCAATCCAAAGACTGTTTAACATTCATGGGAATGCCAACTACGAAATTGAATTGATGGATATGTCAGTGGCCAAGTATTTCAAAGGAAAGTTGCAATATCTTTGAAATTGTTATAAATGTTTTGATGATATTTGGAATGTTAAATATGTTTAAGGTGTATATCAAAGAGTTTAGGAATAGGATTGGGACTGGATATATAATTAGAAATAGGACTATGAATAGAACTAGGAATGGGACTAGGAATAGGACTAGGAATAGGACCAGAAATGAGACTAGGAATAGGACTAGGACTAAAACTAACACTAGGACTATATATACCTATGACTACATATGCCTATGATTTAGACCAGGAATAGGACTAAGAACTGGACCAGGAATTGGACTAGGAACAGGACTAGGAGTAAGGCTAGGAACAGGAGTAGGAATTGGGCTAGGAATAGGACCAAGATTTGAAATAGTACTAGGAATATGACTAGGCATAGGAATAGGACTAGGAATAACACTAGGAATCGGGCTAGGAATAGGATTAGGAATAAGAATACGACTAGGAACAGGACAAGGAATAGGTATAAGAATTAGAGTAGGAATAGGACTATGAATAGGACTTGTAATACGAATATGACTAGGAATAGGACTAGGAATAGGACTAGGAATAGGACTAGGAATAGGACTAGGAATAGTACTAGGAATAGTACTAGGAATAGGACTAGGACTAGTCCTAGGAGTAGGACTAAGTTTTGGAATAGTACTAGGAATATGACTAGGCATGTGAATAGGACTAGGAATAGGACTAGGACTAGAAATAGGACTAGGAATAGGACTACGACTATGAATAGAATAAAGAATAGGAATAGGACTAGGACTAGGTCTAGGAATAGGACTAGGATTAGGAATAGGACAAGGAATAGGACTATGACTAGGAATGGGACCAGGAATAAGAATAGGAATAGCACTAGGAATAGGACTAGAAAAAGACTAGGAATAGGGCTAAGAATAGAACTAAGCATAGGACTAGGAATAGGACTAGGAATAGGACTAAGCATAGGACTAGGAATGGGACTAGGAATAGGACTAGGAATAAGACAAGGACTTGCAATAGGACTAGGACTAGGAATAGGACTTGGAATAGGACTAGGAATAGGACTAGGACTAGGAATAGGACTAGGACTAGGAATAGGACTAGGACTAGGAATAGGACTAGGAATAGGAATAGGACTAGGAATAGGACTAGGAATAGGACTAGGAATAGGACTAGGAATAGGACTAGGAATAGGACTAGGAATAGGACTAGGAATAAGACTAGAAATAGGACAAGGAATAGGGCTAGGAATAGGACTAGGAATAGGACTAGGAATAGGACTAGGAATAGGACTAGGAATAGGACTAGGAATAGGACTAGTACTAGGAATACTACTAGGAATAGAAATAGGACTAGGGACAAGACTAAGAGTAGGACTAGGAATAGGACTAAGATTTGGAATAGTACTAGGAATAGGACTAGGAATTGGACTAGGAATAGGACTAAGATTTGGAATAGTACTAGGAATAGGACTAAGATTTGGAATAGTACTAGGAATAGGACTAGGAATAGAAATAGGACTAGAATAGGACTAAGATTTGGAATAGTACTAGGAATAGGACTAAGATTTGGAATAGTACTAGGAATAGGACTAGGAATAGAAATAGGACTAGAAATATGACTAGGAATTGGACTAGGAATGGGGCTAGGAATGGGACTAGGAATAGGACTAGGAATAGAAATAGAAATAGGACTCGGAATAGGGCTAGGAATCGGACAAGGAATAGCACTAAGAGTAGCACTAGGAATAACACTAGGAATAGCACTAGGAATAGCACTAGGAATAGCACTAGGAATAATACTAGGAATGGGACTAGGAATAGGCCTAGGACTAGGAATTGGGCTAGGAATTGGACTATGCTTGGGACTTGAAATATGACTAGGAATAGGATTGTCCAATTCACAATCGGTGTTGTATGAATGTATCGCAGTATGTCGTAATTTTTTATTATTGATTTTGTTTCAAAAAATTGTATTTGAAAAGTTTTTATGACATACAACGATACGACATCGATTGTGAATAGGACAAATGTTATTGTTTAAAAATACATAATTTTAAATTGAAACATTTTTAAACTAATTTATCATTATATATTTTCTATTTTCAGGTAAGATTGCTTTATACAACTCCTAATTATACTATTAAATTTGATATATGTAAGTATGTTTGATATCTAAACAATTTATCAATAAAATCGAAAAAAATACTTGAATCCACTGTTGACCCAAATAAATACGAAATTAAATACAATTTTTCCGAATAAATAAATTTAAATTAAAACTGCAACGAAAGTAGCACATGTGGTCATTATTAGATTTCCATTGCAATCATTAAGTAATTTTCCTCCAATCAAATTAATTTTCTTTTCGCAAACATTTCTTCAAGTGTATGAAGTTATATATCTCTACGTACATTTATAAAATTTTATTCAATGGAAAAAAAACAAGCATTTTTATACAAACATTTCAATTCCAAAGCAATTTCAATTACAAAAATTGCCAAAAACCAGTTATGCAAATAAACTGTGTATACACATATTTACATACATACTACTTGAATAAAATTTGTATAAAAAAGAGAACTTCAGCAAAAAATATTCATAATAATCCAAAAAGATTTAGAACATTATTTTTTCAACTTTATGGCTGTAATGAAATTCACACAGATCACAGACGGAGTATGAATATAAATGATGAACCAACGGACAAACATACATCATGGTCAATTATAATGGCGGGAGTAATTTTCAGAGAAATAAAATTCACAAATGAATTTATATGTATGTGTGTTAAAAAAATAAGAACAAATTCTGAGCAATTTACATTTTTATGCATTCATACCTTTTTTTCTGCAATAAATAAATAATTGAAAATTTCAAATAAATTTGCCACAAGAATTTTTATGCACTCAAATAAATATAAAATTTCAAATTAAATTTAATACTTATTGAATGCCACCACTTGCCACACCAGCAACGATTGTAACATTCAACTATCAGTCGCTCGACGTTCAATCAATCAATCGATCAGTCAGTCAGCCAGTCACTCACTCATTCACTTAGGAGTTTGTTCGTTCAAGCAATTCAAAAATATTTATGATCAATTTGCACATACTCATTCGAGTACTCGTATTACAGTTGCTAAGATCGTATTGAATTTTTAGATTTCCAAAAGCCTTTTTACAGTAATTCAGAACACACACTCTTACAGACTGTGTGTAATAAATAGTTGTTATTTTAATTACAAAACTTTTCTCAATTTCTCACTTTTATAGCTGATCGTTTCTTGGTTTATTATCGCGCCTTTAAGAAATGTGTTATAGTTTTTGTGTTGTTGTTGTTGCATTTTTTACAATTATATTACAAGATCATTTAAATTGAAATTAATTGCGTTTGTTTTCTGTTTCAATTACAATATAAAATGTAAAATTACAAGTGTTTGTTGCTTCTGTTAATGTTTTGTGGAATGAGAAGTTTGCAACATTTTAACAAAGGTATTAAGGGTATTCAAGAGGTAGTGAATAGATCTAGGAATCACAACTTTGGTTGTGTCGTTTCGATTATGATTCAGAAGACTTGGAGATTGATGTTAGTCTGGAATAGAATACTTGAAATATGAGTGGCATAATGACTAGGATCAGGAATGTTACTCGAAATATGGCTTGCATTAGGAAATACAATTATGAATTTGATAAGGAATAGGATTAGGAGTGGAACTCGGTATAGGTTTAAGAATAGGACTAGAAATAGGCCTAGGTCTAAGAATAGGACACGGTCTAGGACTAGGAAAAGGACTAGGAATAAGACTAGGCATATGACTAGGAATATGACTAGGAATAGGACTAGGAATAGTACTAGGAATAGGACTAGGAATAGGACTTGGAATGGGACTGGGAATAGCACTAGGAATAGAACTAGGACTAGGAATAGGACTATGAAAAAGACTAGGAATAGAACGAGGAATAAGACTAGGAATAGGTCTAGGAATAAAACTAGGAATAGGACAAGGATTAGGACTAGGAATAGGGCTAGGAATAGGACTAGAAATAGGAATAGGACTAGGAATGGGACTAGGAATAGGACTAGGAATAGGACTAGGAATAGGACTAGGAATAGGACTAGGAATAGGACTAGGAATAGGACTAGGAATAGGACTAGGAATAGGACTAGGAATAGGACTAGGAATAGGACTAGGAATAGGACTAGAAATAGGAATAGGACTAGGAATATAAATAGGACTAGGACTATGAATAGGAATAGGACTAGGACTTGGACTGGGAATAGGACTAGGACTAGGAATAGGACTGGGAATAGTACTAGGAATAGAACGAAGAATAAGACTAGGAATAGGGCTAGGAATAGAACTAGGAATATGACTAATAATAGGACTATGAAAAAGGCTAGGAATAGAACGAGGTATCAAACTAGGAATAGGACTAGGAGTAGGACTAGGAATAGGACTAGGACTAGGACTAGGAATAGGTCTAGGACTAGGAATAGGACTAGGAATGGGAATAGGACTAGGAATAGGACTAGGAATAGGACTTTTACTTGGACTCGAATAGGACTAGGAATAGGACTAGGAATGGGACTAGGAATATGACTAGGAATAGGACTAGGAATAGGACTAGGAATGGGACTAGGAATATGACTAGGAATAGGACTAGGAATATGACTAGGAATAGGACTTGGAATAGGACTAGGAATAGGACTAGGAATAGGACTAGGAATAGGACTAGGAATAGTACTAGGGATAGGACTAGGAATAGAACTAGAAATAGGACTTGGACTTTTACTTGGTCTAGGAATAGGACTAGGAGTAGGACTAGGAATAGAATGAGGAATAAGGCTAGGAACAGGGCTAGGACTAGGAATAAGACTATCGGTCTAGGAACAGAACCAGGAATAGGACAAGGACTAGGACTAGAAATGTGACTAGGAATAGGACTAGTAATAGGAACAGTAATAGGACCAGGACTAGGAATATGACTTTTACTTGGACTAGAAATAGGACTAGGAGTAGGACTAGGAATAGAACGAGGAATAAGGCTAGGAATAGGAATAAGACTAGGAATAGGACTAGGAATAGGACTAGGAATAGGACTAGGAATAGGACTAGGAATAGGACTAGGAATAGGACTAGGAATAACACTAGGAATAGGACTAGGAGTAGGAGTAGGGATAGCATTGGCAATAGGGCTAGAAATCTGACAAAATACAATCCTAGGAATATAAGAAGGTCTAGGGTTATTAGAAGAAAGATCGTTAGATATATTATTCGTGTAACTGTTAAATATTTCATTAAAAGAATATATTTGGGATACGAAATAAAGATAACCGAGTCTTTAGGGGTGCTATTTCACAATAACTTTAGACTTTTTCCAAATAAAGTGAATATCCCAATTAAAATTGTAAATCCTATTAATGACCCAACAAAACCGCAGAAAAAACAAGTATTGCTGTTATGTAAAACAAACTGAGGAAAACAATTTAAATTAGACGCCATGCTTACAGACTGAATACATTATTATATTCTGTTTGAAATTAAGCTAGATTATTTTGCGGCTTAATAAAGTTCAATGTTTTCAATAAATCGATAAAAAGCGAAATGAGAATTCTTAATAAAAAAACAAATAGAATTTTAAGCAATAGTGTTAGAATTAGTTAACACACCTTGAAATAATGGCTTAAGCAATTGAGATCTGGTTAGTTTATTAGCAATTCTAAGGTGTTCTAAAAAAATAATTAATTTTACATTAAATACCAACTAATCCATGGAGCGGCAATAGTCTTAGGCGATCAAAGATTATTAGCGGAGTGGTAGGTCTTGTTATAGTTAAACGTCTGTATTAGAAGTAAATATAGGAAAAGAGTATAGAGGAACTAGTCCATTAAATATACTACTTACTCTGTAAGAAAACTTACTCTAAATTGAAATAACATTTATGTATTAATGATCAAAAATTCCCATTATTTGCAGTGTTAATGGTTTGTAAAGTTTCCCAACAATTTATAGAATAATTTCCAATAATAAGAATTAAAAAAAGTGTGCCTTAATTGTGCGGTCTTTAACAAACGGCCCTCAACAGCGCTAACAATTACAAAAGCCCAACGAAAACAACAAAACCGCCAGAAATTAACATTTTTTTATTTATTTTCCTTCTTACATTCTTATTTTTCGTTCTGGCCGATACTTTGATTATGTTTTCAACCGAAAATTATTCAATCATAAATTAAGTATAATAATATTTTTTTTTTCGTGTGCTAAAAATACATTCATTCGTGCGTGCATTGTTGTTTTTGCAGGCAACTGAGAATAAAAAAATCAGAAAAATTGTTCAATATACATCGATATAAATTTCAAATGAATTGGAATAATGGAGTAAATATTTGGAAATGAAATCGAATTGTAGCGTATGAAAGAACCAGAAACAGAAATTCAAACAATATGAAAATGTAGAAAACATTTCGCTAAAAGAAACAGAAAGTTGGCAAATGTTAAATAAAAAAAAAACACTAAATGATAAGAGCTATGTTTGACTTCAATAAATCACAGACATCTCAGACTCATAAAATACAGGTAAAAAAATTAAATTCAGATCAAAAGTTTTTATTGAAAAAAAAGGAAATAAGTTCGAGAAAAAAAACAACTATAATGTAAATAAAGTAACGGCTGTTGAGTGTGAAATGAGATTTAAATATGAATGTAAATGGAAAGACTTTTAAAAGGGTTCATTAACTTTTTACAGCAACGAATAAAGTTTTTGGGCAATATTTTTGTTTTTTTAAGCGTGAATTAGTCTTTTTGAAGTCTTTTCGTATTTAAAGCTTTTTAAAGTGAGATATGAGATAAAAAAAAGCCATAAAAGTACTTTTATGTGGGATGAATATTATTTACCTCTTTTGCTGAAAAGTGCTAAGTATTTCTTGAAAATAAAATGGATTAATGTATTGGTTTATCAGATAAGTAATTTAAGCCAAAACTTTAATATACACGTTTGCAAATTAGTATCAAACGGGTTAAACGGGAAAATTAATATTAGTACAGTCCTAGCGAGATAAATTGTAGATAGTCCAGACTATAGTATAAACTATAGTATAGTCTATAGTGCAGACTATAGTATAGTCTATAGTCCAGACTATAGTATAGTATATAGTCCAGATTATAGTCTATAGGACAGACTATAGTATATAGTCCAGACTAAAAGTCCAGATTATAGTTCAGACTATAGTATATTTTCCAGACTATAATCCAGACTATGGTCTATAGTCCAGACTATAGTTTATAGTCCAGACTAAAGTCTACAGTCCAGAATATAGTCTAGACTATAGTCTATGGTCCAGACTATAGTCTATAGTCCAGACTATAGTCTATTGTCCAGACTATAGTCAATAGTCCAGACTATAGTCTATAGTCCAGACTATAGTCTATAGTCCAGAATATAGTCTATAGTCCAGACTATGGTCTATAGTCCAGACTATAATCTATAGTCCAGACTATAATCTATAGTCCAGACTATAGTCTACAGCCCAGACTATAGTCTATAGTCCAGACTATAGTCAAGACTACAGTATATAGTCCAGACTATAATCTATAGTTCAGACAATAGTCTATAGTTCAGACTATAGTGTATAGTTCAGACTATAGTGTATAGTTCAGACTATAATCTATAGTTCAGACTATAGTCTATAGTTCAGACCGTAGTCTATAGTTCAGATTACAGTCTATATTCCAGACTATTGTCTATTGTCCAGACTATAGTCTATAGTCCAGACTATAGTCTATAGTCCAGACTATTGTCTATTGTACAGACTATAGTCTATTGCCCAGACTATGGTCTATAGTCCAGACTGTTGTCTATTGTCCAGACTATAGTCTATAGTCCAGACTCTAGGTTATAGTCCAGACTATAATCTGTAGTCTAGACTATAGTCTATAACCCAGATTATAGTCTATAACCCAGTCCAGACTATAGTCTATAGTTCAGATTATAGTCTATAGTTCAGACTATAGTTTGTTGTCCAGGCTATAGTCTATAGTCCAGGATATAGCCTATAGTTCGGACTATAGTTTTTAGTTCAGACAATGGTCTATAGTTCAGACTATAGTCTATAGTCCAGACTGTAGTCTATAGTCCAGATTATAGTATATAGTCCAGATTATAGTCTATAGTCCAGATTGTAGTATATAGTCCAGATTATAGCCTATAGTCCAGACTATAATCTATAGTCCAGATTATAGACTATAGTCCAGACTATAGTCTATAGTCCAGACTATAGTCTATAGTCCAGACTATAGTCTATAGTCCAGACTATAGTCTATAGTCCAGACTATAGTATATAGTCCAGACTATAGTCTATAGTCCAGACTATAGTCTATAGTCCAGACTATAGTCTATAGTCCAGACTATAGTCTATAGTCCAGACTATAGTCTATAGTCCAGAATGCAGTCTGGAAAGTATCAATGTACAAAAGTATAGTACTTTTTATAAAAATACTAAATGACTTAAAATTTTTTCAAAAACGTTCCAATATTTCATTAAAAGTACTAAATATAATTATTTAAAAAAGTACTTTTTAATAATGTTGTTTTTTTTTTCTTTAAAACTTCAGAATGTTTGAATAGTACCAAAGTATAAAAAAGTACTTTTCTAGAAATACAAACAATTTTACAAATATTCTGACAGGTAAGTCTTTTTTACTCGAAAACTTTCAAGTACTAAAAGTGTCTAAAGCCAGAAAAGTACTTAACTTTTGTTGTAATACAGTTATTGCCTTAAGCTTTATTTAATAAATAATATTTTTTAGGAAGATTTTCTATAATCATCGAGTACTCAAAACAAATCAAATATATGACAAAAGTACTTTTTTATAATTTAGCTAAAAACACCAACTCCTTGTGGCAAAAAAAAATCCCAAAAATGACTACAACGTAGAAAAAACCACAAAAATGTTGAAAAAGAAATAATAAACTTTAAGAATAAGACACTTGAATTGTTGTTATTTTTGCTTTCGCGTGTGTTCACATTTAAGGTACTTTTAAGAAATTCAAGTCTGTTTTTGATTGTTTTCAAAATATTGTACGCAGTAAAAACGTAAAAGATGTTCTTACAAATGCTGGTTCCTTTTGTTACTATATGTATATGACTGCTGGTTTTTTTTATTATACGAGTGTTGCACAAAAAAAAGACAAACAGTGTTGAAGTTTATATTGTTTAGTTTGCCAAAAGGTCAAGTTGTTTTTTTTTTTTTTTTTTGCTGGTTTTTGGCATTCACTAGAGTGAATTTTTACGTTAAAGGTATTTGGGTATTATGGTGGTTTTTGAGAAATGAAATAACTTTTGTTATAATTTTAGTGCATTTAGACGTTTTAAGGGTATTTTATTGCAAAAAGTGAAAAAACTCTCTTATTTTTGGTTTTTAATTTAAATTTGTAGTCAAACACTCTATGTACAAAGCTCTTGAACAAAATTTAATTAAATGTGAAAAGTTTTTTGGAAAAAGTACTTCAATTAAGTACTCATTATTGACATGATTATGTCAATATTATAACTAAAACTTGACAATAGAAGTTTTAATTTCAAACTGAAATATTTTTTTAGATTATTTCGAAGATCATTAAGTTTTCATAAGCAATTAAAAATTCTTTAGTTAATAAAAAAATATTGTTTTCTATCAATTTAAATGTCATTTTTATTACATACAGATCCACCAGTTCGCCTTAAAATCAATCATAATTCTTTGATCAATATTTTGTATTGAAAAAAAAACTGTCTCTGTTCAGACTGTGTTGTATTTACCAGATAATACTTAAATTGCGTGTAGTTCAAGTACAAACAACCAGCAGTCTCTATAAAACCGACTCCATCACTGAATGAAGGTTAAGTTTAAACACTTGAAATTCTACGCAAATATTTATAAAAATATATTTTTTTTTAGATGTCTGTCTGTCCATTTGACTGCCAGAGTATATTTATCTATAAAACAAGTAAGAAAGTATAGTCGGGCGTGGCCGACCATATGATACCCTACACCAGTTATGAATATTAAATGTGATTTATTTTTCATAATAAAGGATTTATCTGCAATATTCCCTTGTTCCGATACATTTAAGCAATTTATGGATGAAACACTAATTTTCTGAAAGAGGCTTTATATGGGGGCTAGGGGCAAATATGGACCAAGCCCGATAACATTTTGTGAATATACTTATATTTACATAATATTTTATTGTGCTGAATTTCATCGCGATATTTGTGTTTATAAGTTAATTTTGGACATTCAAGTAATTTTCTGAAGGGGACTTTGTATGGGAGCTAGGGTCAAATGGGGACCGATCTTTATGAAATTTGGCAGGGTCATCAAGACTTGTATAAAACTTAGTTGTGCCGTATTTTATCGATATATCTGTATATTTTACATAATTATGAGCTCTGTTCTATGGGGGCTAGGTGAAATAATGGACCGATTTGAACCATTTTCAATAGGCTTCGTCCTTGGGTCAAATAAAACGTGCGTGCCAAATTTCATCCAATTATCTTGAAAATTGCGACCCGTACCTTGCGCACAAGGTTTACATGGGCAGCCAGCCAGCCAGCCAGACGGACGGACATAGCTTAATCGACTCAGAAAACGATTCTAAGCCGATTGGTATACTTTAAGGTATAATATTTTTGTATGTTAAAAACATCAGCACAAATCCAATATACCCTCCCCACTAAAGTGGTGTAGGGTATAAAAAAAACTATAAAATTGTATATAAAATAATGGCATGACTAGTCAGTCAGTCTATGGTAAACTATTTGTGGTGCTGTTGTCGATTATGACTTTGATGTGAACGTACAAAATAGTTTACAATAAAAATGACTACATAAAACAACAACAAAATATATATATATAAAAAATTAAATAAATATAAAAATAAATGTTTAAAACAATTTTAACGCTTTTTTGTTTTTGCTAAATTCAAAAAGTACACGAATTTTGTGTCTTTTTCTAGTGAGTATTTCTTCTTTGTTGTTTAATTTAATTTCAATTGTAATTTAAATTTTTTTGGACTTATCATTCATTCATTGTGTAAACAACAAAAACAACAGTAACTATAGTCCAAGTTAAGACGGAAGCTTTACAAAGTCTGCCCCCAGTGCGTGGTGTATAGAATTGGTATGAGAATGTATTAAGTAGTTTACATAAGTGGGTTTAAAACAATTGAATTTTAAAGGTTGCGGGTAAAAACAAGTTCTTGAAAATATTAAGGTAAAGGTTTTACAGAGAGGTGTGTAAAAAAGGGTTAATTTAAACCGGATTTTAAAAGTATAAATGTACCATCTGAAAGTAGTATACTTTTTTCGATCGTTCTAAAGTACTTTTAGGGTTAAATATTTAAAGAATGATCAGTCAAGATTGAGTTGCGACTAACTTAATTTAATCTCATTTCGTTCTTACTTCTTATTTAATTTAATTTAATTTCTTATTTATATGCATTTTTTTAACATATTGGATTCGACTTCTTAGGGTTAACAATACGTATTAAAATCTTATTACTAAAAACTAAATTTAACTCCTCTCAGCTGAGAGCCAAAGTGGACAAAAAAGCCTCCATATTAAACGGGTGGTAAGTTAGCTCTTCGAAGCCTTATTCGATTCTGAGTTATCGTATCGTATCGAGCCAAAGTGGACAAAAAAGCCTCCATATTAAATGGGTGGTAAGTTAGCTCTTCGAAGCCTTATTCGACTCTGAGTTGTCGTAAATGATCTTGCAAGTGGATTAGGATGTAGCTATGTACATAAAAGTTTCGACAATTTCTTCTCTCGAAATTCTTCTTTTATTAAAAAAAGAAAAGAAATGGTGACTCTGAGAAAATGGTGAATTCTAAATTGGGACATCTATATGAGAAATTGGTTTTAAACTGTCTTTTATAAGGTGACATGGATTTGATTGATTCGCCAGTGAAGATTGTAAGATTTTAGTCTCATATGAAGCCTATTATCTTCGTTGTGGTGACGCCAAGTTAAACGTCTATCCGTGTCTGAGATGAGAACTAAGGCTGGCTGTGTCATCCTAACATATAGTTCTCATTTATATAACTATATTTATACCGTACACTACTATAGTGGGGAGAGTATTATGCGTTTGTGTTGATGTCTGCAACACCCAAAAAAATTGGTCCTGCACCCACCTTAAAGTATAACAATCGGCTCAGAATAACTTTCTGTCCGTCTGAGTGTCCATGTAAACCTTGTGCGCAATCTACAGATCGCAATTTTCAAGAAAATTTGTTGAAATTTGGCACATACTCTTTTTTTGACCCAAGGACGAAAATGATTAAAATCGGTCCATTATTTCGTATAGCCCTCATATAACCGTACCCCCTAAATAGGGCTTTTGAGCTCATAAATAACTTAAATGTTCTTGTATCACTTCAAAAATCGTCAAAACTTAGTTTTATATAAGTCTCATTATAGGCCTCATTTGACCCTCTTCTCCATACAAAGTCCCCTACAGAAAATGACTTAATGGTAAAAATTCACTTATAAACACTAATGTCACGATGATATTCTACATAAATAACTGATGGAGACGTAAATTCCTCTACCAAAATTTATAATGATAGAACCATAATAACCCCTTGTCCCCATATAACCCCTTAGAAAATCCCTTTTTTGTCAACAAATTGTTAAAATATTCCTTAATTAAGGTTAAAATTAAATACTTCATTATTACAGAAATAATGAAAATTTGTAGCATAATCACTGGTGTAGGGTATCTTATATTAGGCCATGTCCGACTATAAATTCTTACTTGTTTTGTAATAAGGAGTTAAGTTTTTGACAAATATATTTTCTGAAATGTTTCGAATTCCAAAATCAAGTACCAATTGTTCTCAAATCAAGCCCATTGCGGGATTAATTCAATCTTTTACATTCTTAAATCAATCTTATTTTATCTCAAATCAAGTATTTGATTGATTTCAGAATGGATTGCTGAATTCTTTTTTGGAAGTAATAGACGGGACATATCTAAGTTGTCGGCAGACTAGACAGACAGGTAGACATGCTAGTCACCTTGAGCTCCCCTTTAATGAATATTTTAGCAGTTGTAATGACAGAGAGAAAGAAGAAACGATCTTCCACCTATTCTATGATAGGCCGGTCTTAACTGTCAAGAGACAAATGTTTAAATGATACGGAAAACAATCTATTTAAAATTTTTGTAAATCTCGATGTTGTGCTTATATGGAACCGTCAACTCTCCAATCTACTAAAAAAACTACTGATTGATTTACTGAGACATAATAATTTTCATATACTTCGTTCAGAATAGATTATGCGATTTAGAATTTCTAACCTTCATAGTTAAGTTTAACTAAACTACAACTTAAACCGACAATTTCCAACTGGGCCCCCCTAAAAGAAAATTATAACATTCTTCTCGAGGCGTTTGTTATTATTATTTATTTTTACTTTAATACTTATTACACTTTTATTTAAACAATTATTATTAATTTTTGTTGTTTTTCTTCCGCTATTTTCATTCATTGTTTTCTTCTTCAAACAATTAAAAAAAAAGTTGTACAAAATTTTTGTTAAACATAATTAACACGCATATTTTTCATTTCAGTTAAAAAAAAAATTTTGTTTTATTTTTTCGAAATTCATTGAATTTTGTTTGTTGTATGCCGTTTTTTTAAGGCTGTTAATTTGTTGTTTATTATTTAATACGGGTTGAAAAGAGGAGAATAAAAAACTGAACGCAAAAACACACATATACTTAAAAAAAAACTAAAAATATTAAATACAAAATTAAGTAAAAGGAAATACTTGGTCACGCCTCTGAGATGAGGTAATGAAATATAATACAACATTTTATGTTCGAAAAAAACTGCTTAAAGATGTTGAAGTTTTTTTTTTTGGCAGAAATGGAAAAAAACAACAATAACAAACTAACAAACATTATTGCAAAATCATTATCAAGTAAATTTTAATGTGTTTTTTTTTTTTTGGATTACGAAACTTTTGGGGTTTTTTAAGGTTTCTGCGTCAATTTAGAAAAAAAGCATTTATCACAAAAATTTTTAATGAACCATTTAAAAACTCTATAATAAATTATATGATATTTTGGAGAAAATACAAAAATAAAAACAAATTGGCGAATATATTTAAAATAATTAAAATATTTAGCTTAACTAAAAGTGTAATGAACCCATTAAATAAAATATAATAAAAATGGCGGTGTGTTTTAGGAAATTTGATAAGTTATTTGTTGGGACCCAAGGTGATGCGGTTTAAAAATGAAATATTTTTTAAATGAAAAGGTACTGCTTTTTAATGCTTAAAAATCTGCAGAAAAGATCTTATGTCGGATCGTAGTTTTTGTGCCCCTTTTATCAATCATTCGACCCGATAAACTTTCCATCGCTTATACACCGATAAGGTCCTGAAAATAAGCTGGATTAAGAGAGCTTTCATGAACTCAAGAAAAGATATAATCAAGGTCTAAGTTTCCTGTAATGCTAGAAGTACATGAATCAAATCAATTTATACTTTTAAAAAGGGATCGTGTTTGGGCCAGCAAAGAAGTTAACGAAATTATGTTCCGAAAAGTAAAGTCAGTCAGTTATTTAGTTAGTTAGGTAGTTAGTTAGTTAGTTAGTTAGTTAGTCAGTTAGTTAGTTAGTTAGTTAGTTAGTTAGTTAGTTAGTTAGTTAGTTAGTTTTAGTTAGTTAGTTAGTTAGTTAGTTAGTTAGTTAGTTAGTTAGTTTTAGTTTTAGTTAGTTAGTTAGTTCGTTAGTTAGTTCGTTAGTTAGTTAGTTAGTTAGTAGTTAGTTAGTTAGTTAGTTAGTTAGTTAGTTTTAGTTAGTTAGTAGTTAGTAGTTAGTTTTGTTAGTTAGTTAGTTAGTTAGTTAGTTAGTTTCGTTAGTTCGTTAGTTCTTCGTTAGTTAGTTAGTTCGTTAGTTTTTTAGTTCGTTAGTTAGTTCGTTCGTTATTTTCGTTATTAGTTAGTTAGTTTAGTTAGTTAGTGTTAGTTAGTTATTAGTTCGTTAGTTAGTTCGTTCGTTCGTTAGTTTTGTTCGTTCGTTCGTTCGTTTTTTCGTTCGTTTCTTTTCGTTTGTTCGTTTTCGTTCGTTCGTTCGTTCGTTCGTTCGTTCGTTTCGTTCGTTCTTGTTCGTTCGTTCGTTTCGTTCGTTCGTTCGTTCGTTCTTGTTCGTTCGTTAGTTCGTTTCGTTCGTTCGTTCGTTCGTTCGTTCGTTCGTTCGTTCGTTCGTTCGTTCGTTCGTTTTCGTTCGTTCTTGTTCGTTCGTTTCGTTCGTTCGTTCGTTCGTTCGTTTCGTTTCTTCGTTCGTTCGTTCGTTCGTTCGTTTTCGTTCGTTCGTTCGTTCGTTCGTTCGTTCGTTCGTTTCTTTCTTGTTCGTTCGTTCGTTCGTTCGTTTGTTTAGTTAGTTAGTGTTCGTTCGTTGTTCGTTCGTTCGTTCGTTCGTTCGTTAGTTCGTTCGTTTTTTTCGTGTTCGTTCGTTCGTTCGTTTCGTTCGTTTAGTTAGTTAGTTAGTTAGTTAGTTAGTTAGTTAGTTAGTTAGTTCGTTAGTTTAGTTAGTTAGTTTAGTTAGTTAGTTAGTTAGTTAGTTAGTAGTTAGTTAGTTAGTTAGTTAGTAGTTAGTTAGTTAGTTAGTTAGTTGAGTTAGTTAGTTAGTAGTTAGTTAGTTAGTTAGTTAGTTAGTTAGTTAGTTAGTTAGTAGTTAGTTAGTTAGTTAGTAGTTAGTTAGTTAGTTAGTTAGTTAGTTAGTTAGTTAGTTAGTTAGTGTTAGTTAGTTAGTTAGTTAGTTAGTTAGTTTAGTAGTTAGTTAGTTAGTTAGTTAGTTAGTAGTTAGTTAGTTAGTTAGTTAGTTAGTTAGTTAGTTAGTTAGTTTAGTTAGTTAGGTAGTTAGTTAGTTAGGTTAGTTAGTTAGTATGTTAGTTAGTTAGTTGTTAGTTAGTAGGTTATTCGTCCGTTGGTTGGTTAACTAGTTTGAAAGTAGGAGGTGGGAATCCCACGTCATTCGGTCTGAGAGTCCAGAACACTGTCAACTAACATACCGAACATATTTCACTGATCCTACATATTATAGGTCAAGGGTCATACTTAATATTTCAACAATATTTGATGGAAAAGTCAATTGGTCTAAAATATTTTTTTTTAAATCAATTAATCATTTTTAACGGTTGTTCTTTTTGTAAGTTAAAACCCGTATTTCAAATACAACCCAGTGACACACAAAATCTCAGCTTAATTAATATTTACAACATGTTTGTAATAAACAGTGATTTATTGATGCGATCAATTACTGAATTAAATTAAAAAAACCCACAATAATTTCTCCATTCAAACTACAGATTCTTATCGAAACGAAAAATTTGTCCTAAATATTATTGAAAGCCATCCACTGTAACATTAATATAATATTACTAACATAACATTATTAAATAATTCAAAGTTTTCCCAATAATTAAAGTTTTACATCAAATTTCGTATAAATTTATTTAGAAAAGACCTAATTGTTAGTATTTTCATTATAGAAATACAAACGTAAACAAAAATTATAGAGAATTACAAATAATTAGTACAAAATTATTAATAATAAATATTTTAACAAAAAAAAAAACAAAACATGAAATTATGTAAATTACAACATGTGTGTAATGGAGTAAAGACACAAACAAAATAGAGAGAAGAAACATAAAATATTTTATGCAAATCAATAGAATACAAACAAAAACAACAACATATTATAGGGGGGTTTCCTCAATTCTAATTCATTATTCTTTTGTAGCAAAAATACAACCAAACAACTTTTTACCCACAAATGTTATGTTTTTGTATGTTTGAATGAATTCAAAAATGTTTATGCATAAATAGAACGACGAAGAACATATTGTGTGGACTAATTAATACTTTTATGTTATGAAAAATGAAAGGGAAAAACAACAAAAAGTTATAAACAACAACAACAGCAGCAAATATACAAAACAATGCATACTTTTGCATAATTTACAAAAAAAAATACGTTCTCTAAAAAGTATATACGTAGCATAAAAATGTGTAAAACGTTTAGGGCAAACTACCCTTAAATTCGCTTTATTTTTGTTGCGTTTATTCTTAAATACACCTGAAGATAACAAGACATAAAAGAAATGAACTTAAATATTATTAATGTATTGTTAAAGTTTAAATGACTGACATTTCAAACAAATTATAGAGACATATTTAGTAGTAGACTGTAATTTATAAATATGCCTGACTACTGCATTTATATTTTTCTAATCAAGCAGTGGGCAAGTTGAGGCACGTGGTGGAAGAAAGGTTGTAAAATGGAATTTGTGATAAAATTTCAAAGTTTTATCAGCGATCATGTATATAGTCAGAATTTTTTTCATAAATTTCATTCGATTTGTTAATGTTAAGGAATTTTGAGAGTTTATTAAAATTTCACAAGTTTGTCTAAGTAAAAAAGAGTATAATTTCGATCTTAATATCCTTAAATATGGAAAACGTCATCCTTGATCAGCCCTTCAATAATATTTAGGCAAATCTTCGGCTTTTATGTTTTGACATCTAACTGTATAGTTTGCTTAACGATGATCGGTTTCTTTCCTGCATTCTACAAATTACTAGAGTATCATGCCCATAGTGATCTATAATCAAGCTTACAATTATCGTTAGACTGGACTGTAGTTTATAAAGCATTTAGAAATATCAGCCGTTTACAAAGTTCCCTTACATCCTACAAAATACCAGATTCCAGCGATGCCTGATCACGCCTTTTATGATCTCATCTTTAATGATCTTTGGGCAGCAACTGTCCAGTTAAGTCCATTAATCTCCTGATATCTAACATACATGTCTTTTTGTTGGTGATCGCTTTAGGAAATACAATAATCCATTTTTTTAGTAATAAATAGAAATAACTTATCAGTGGCCTTATTTTGGAGATACGGTCTAGACTACTTTACCCTAATCGGCCTGCAATATCTATGATCAATTTGTGTAGTAGGAAAACAGTAGTACTTAGAAGAAAGTGACTTCTTATCATACCAATGAAGTAAATGGGTGACACACCCTTGTTCAATTCTTAAATGATCTTCGGGATAAGTATTTGTCATGTTTGGTCTAGAAAGAATTTGTCAAGAATGATAATTTATGTAGCAGTCATTAGCTCAGTTGTGCAAATATAAAAAATCGATCTATGTATTAAAAAGATGCACCCTTAGCTCAAAGTCAAGATTAATTTTCCGTGTGATCTCAAATTTTTGCGGAAGATCTCAAATCATTCTTTAGACATTGAGATTAATCAAACAAAATAGTAAAAACGATAACGTTCATGTCTTAATTTACACGATCATATAGAAGGATCTCTGTGAGAATGTAAGATCAGTAAGAGGTAGATACTTTATTTTAATAGAGATTAACCAACCAAAATAGTAAAAACGATAATGTTCATATCTTAACTTAGACGATCATACAGATGGATCTCTGTGAGAATATAAGATCAGTAAGAGGTAGATTATTTAAACGAGATATCTAGTTAGCTATCTCTATGATAATATAACAGTAGCTGTGACTGATCGGTGATCTCATAAATTACACCTTCCACTGAAGCATATTTTTCAAGACGATTTTTTTAGACGATCATACACAAGGATCGCGCATTTCCAAAGACATATAGTTCTACAAATATTATTATTTTTTTTTGCAATAAACAGTAGCAGTAACTGATCAGTGATCTTAAAAATTACACCTTCCACTCAAGCTTATTTCTCAAGACGATTTTTTTTAGGCGATCATACACAAGGATCACAGAATATCTCAGATCATTCATATAGACATTGAGATTAATCAACCAAAATTTAGACGATCATACAGAAGGATCTTTGTGAGAATGTAAGATCAGTAAGAGGTAGATAATTTAAACGAGATATCTAGTTAGCTATCTCTATGATAAGATAACAGTAGCTGTGACTGATCGCTGATCTCAAAAATTACTCCTTTAACTCAAACTTCAACTGAAGCTTATTTTTCAAGACGATTTTTTTAGACGATCATACACAAAGATCATGGAAGATCTCAAATCATTCATATAGACATTGGGATTAATCAATCAAAATAGTAAAAACGATAACGTTCATGTCTTAACTTAGGCGATCATATAGAAGGATCACTGAGAGAATATACGATCAGTAAGAGGAAGATAATTTAAACATGATAACTAGTTAGTTATATCTATGATAAGATAACTAACTGTGTTAGAAAAGAAAAAATTGAATTGTTTGAAGAAATTGGAACTGTCAACGGGGTTTGATAATGAAAAATTAAATAAAATCCAACTCCTACATATCAGGAAATTATAAAAAAAACTAAATAAAACCTTTAATTAAAATGTTATACAAAATTATCAAACTGTAATAAATCACCTATAATGACCATAAACCAAACTCTAAATTAAAATTAATATAAATTACCATGATTTAAAGTGGCACCCACTTACAACCAAGGTTTCACTTTTCACATTTCAATTTTTTATTACAGCTTTAATTCTTTTCTTTCTCTTTTTTTTTGGTTTGTTTGCAAAGACTTTTTGTTTCAATGGTGTAAATTGCACCTTAGTTTCATGTGGGTTTTGTCATTCATCACGTTTTACACTATAAAAATAGAGAGAAAGAAAAAACATAAATAACAACACGAAATAAACAACAAAAAATTGGGTCTGTAAAACACAGTACATTTAACGTTTTTTTTTTTTTTTTTTTTTGAGTTTTAATGGGAAATTTAGTTCCATTTGGTTAATTTGTAGATTGTTGTAACTATAACAGAGCAGCAACAACGAAAATAACACGAA
The DNA here is from genome assembly GCF_015586225.1 of Lucilia sericata. Taxonomy (NCBI): domain Eukaryota; kingdom Metazoa; phylum Arthropoda; class Insecta; order Diptera; family Calliphoridae; genus Lucilia; species Lucilia sericata. Next base: position 177,574 of record NW_023994258.1, read on the forward strand.
ATTTAAAAAAACAGAAACAAACTGACGAAACAATTTTAATTGCTAGGAAAAGAAATCTGTTGCAAGCAGCAGCAACAATAACAAATATTAAGGTGTTTATGACGTTTTTTTCTCTTATAAACAAATTTAACTTAAATGTAACGTTTTTTTCTAATTTGAAAAAAAGAAATTTAAGTTTTTTAATTTAAAATGTGGAAATAAACATATTTTTATTTTTGTGGGTGGATAACGACTATTATAACGTATATTTCATTTCGTTACATTTTTTTGGCTTGAAAGGTGTTATGCAGAGTTTCGTAGATTTTATCTAGATCTTTGCAACTTCTCTTTTTTTACTCGTATTATTACTTGTTCATAATTTTCTAAGTACTTTTTTTTTATTTCATTTTTCTTGTCAGAGAAAAAACTGAAACTTCCTCTAGGGATTTTGCGATATGGAATGAAAAACACAAACATGAAAACATGAAATATGGTTGCATTTATTTGGCACTCAAGTGGGCTCTTTGTTAAAATACACAGTGAGCCAAGTAAGTAGACAAACAGACTGCTACGACTGTCTGTCTGTCTCTATATCTGTCCATGCGTCCGTCTTTCCGTTGGTCGGTGGGGTCGATTGTTGAAATAAAAGGAAAAAACTTAAACAAATGAACATTATAATCATTTAATATGAGTAAACACACCAACCATCCACCAAACACAATATATTGTCTTCATTATTATCAACAGCAAAGTTTTTTTTTATCAAGATATTGTTTTTTCAGTTATTATTGTTGCAACACCTTTGTATGCAAAGTAGTTTAGTTTCTTTATTTCTTTCGATATAGTAAGAGAAATACTCTACTAAACGTATATGTGATTGTTTATGATTGTTTACGTCTGCTTTTTAATTTTTTTCGTTTCCAAAAAAAGTGCGTGTTGCACGTAGATTTTCTTGAGTGTTTGCCACTATTGTGTTGCCTGTTTTGGCGCAAGTTTTGTGTAAACACCACATGCTCATTTTGACTTTAACTTAAGTATTTTTTTTACTTTATTTTTCTTTCTTTCCTCCTTCCAATCTCTGCCTCTCACCACACGAATAAAATCCCAATTTTAATGCTGAACAATGAATGATTCACAGTGAAAAAAAATCGAAAGAAAGCAAAAATAACTAAAACTTAAATGACGACAAAACTTCCCTCTTGAATGTGAAATTATTAAGGAGGTTCAAAAGTTATTTCTCTTTATTAGCAAAACATTTCTCTACAATGTAGAGTCTACATTCCTTAATTTAAGAGAATTTTGGATAAATTCTCTATTGAAGAAAATTTTTCTCTTTTTATAGAAAATTTAAAAAAAAAATCACTTTTTATATAAAATTTTTGAAGAATTGCTCTTTTTATAGAATTTTTTTGTAAAATTCTCTTTTTTATAGAAAAATTTGAAAAAATTCTCTTTTTAAAGAAATTTTTTTAAAAAGTTCTCTTTTTATAGAAAATTTTTAAATAAATTCTCTCTTTATAGAAAATTTTTGAAAAAATTCTCTTTTTATAGAAAATGTATGAAAAAATTTCACTTTTTATATAAAATTTTTGAAAATTTCTCCTTTATTTATAGAAAATTTTTGAAAAAATTTCTCCTTTATTTATAGAAAATTTTTCAAAAAATTCTCTTTTTATAGAAAATTTCGAGAAAATTCTCTTTTTATAGAAAATTTTCGAGAAAATTCTCTTTTTATAGAAAATTTTCGAGAAAATTCTCTTTTTATAGAAAATTTTCGAGAAAATTCTTTTTTTATAGAAAATTTTCGAGAAAATTCTCTTTTTATAGAAAATTTTCGAGAAAATTCTCTTTTTATAGAAAATTTTCAAGAAAATTCTCTTTTTATAGAAAATTTTCAAGAAAATTCTCTTTTTATAGAAAATTTTCAAGAAAATTCTCTTTTTATAGAAAATTTTCGAGAAAATTCTCTTTTTATAGAAAATTTTCGAGAAAAATATCTTTTTATAGAAAATTTTCGAGAAAATTCTCTTTTTATAGAAAATTTTCGAGAAAATTCTCTTTTTATAGAAAATTTTGGAGAAAATTCTCTTTTTATAGAAAATTTTCGAGAAAACTCTCTTTTTATAGAAAATTTTCGAGAAAATTCTCTTTTTATAGAAAATTTTCGAGAAAATTCTCTTTTTATAGAAAATTTTCGAGAAAATTCTCTTTTTATAGAAAATTTTCGAGAAAATTCTCTTTTTATAGAAAATTTTCGAGAAAATTCTCTTTTTATAGAAAATTTTCGAGAAAATTCTCTTTTTATAGAAAATTTTCGAGAAAATTCTCTTTTTATAGAAAATTTTCGAGAAAATTCTCTTTTTATAGAAAATTTTCGAGAAAATTCTCTTTTTATAGAAAATTTTCGAGAAAATTCTCTTTTTATAGAAAATTTTCGAGAAAATTCTCTTTTTATAGAAAATTTTCGAGAAAATTCTCTTTTTATAGAAAATTTTCGAGAAAATTCTCCTTTTATAGAAAATTTTCGAGAAAATTCTATTTTTATAGAAAATTTTCGAGAAAATTCTCTTTTTCTATCTTATAGAAAACTTTTGAAAAAATTCCCTTTCTATAGAAAATTTTTGAAAAAATTCCCTCTCTATAGTAAATTTTTGGAAAAATTATCTTTTTACAGAAAATTTTCGCAAAATTTCTCTTTTTATAGAACGTTTTCACAAAATTTCTTTTCTTATAGATAATTTTCGAAAAAGTTTTCATTTTATAGAAAATTTTGCAAAATTTTTTTTTTAAAGATTTTTTTGAAATTTTTAAAAATGTTGTAGAAAATGTTTCTTTTTAGAATGACCCCTCTAATAATAACATCAAAAACATATTCGCATGTTAATATTCATGATTTCTTATAAAAAATGCAAAACTTATTCGGAACTAAACAGGAAGTTTTTCTCATTGAAAAAGTTTTTGTTTTCCTCTCCGACCAAGCGAAGGGAAAATATAAAAGGAAATAAATAAAAAAAAAAAAATTAAAATAATTTGCGTTTTATTTTAGCAATTTCAAATCAAGAAACTAAACAACAAACACATTTATATAAACTTTTTTAAAATACATCATGAACACCAGTAAACTAAACTTTCAAAGTCTTGCAATTGAAAAAAAAACAGAAGAGGGTTTGCAAATAAGGTTGGGAGAAGAAAAAAAAAACACAGCGGGTATTCCCTAAGTAAATTGAACTACAGAGGCCGGAAAATAAAAAACCTCCCTCCCTAAAGATCTTCATTGTTTAAATATACCAATTTTCCTTAACTTGACACACAACACATGACACTCGATTCACAATTGAATTGTTAGTTAAATATGTATGAAAACTGTTTTCTGTTGTTGTTGTTGTTGTTTATCTCCAAGGAATATTTAAACAAGTCATGACATTTACAACAAATATTGATTTAGGACAGATGTTTAGTTTAAACATAAAAAACGATTAAAGAAATGAATGAATAAAATATTGTATTGTTTATATGAAGATATGTAAATAATAGTTTTGTTTAAATATACTAAACTCCCTATAAATCATTGTTTAAATAATATCATTCCTATTACTTTTACATATTTAAATATTCGTTTAAACATGTGCGCCTTGAGTGTTTGTGTTTTGTAAAATGTCAAGTTTAAATATCATTTTCATGATCATTGTTAAACGTCAGAGAAAAAAAAACAAAAATCTATCTACAGATTAACTTTAAACGCCCACTGTTGTTTCAAGTTGTTAGTTTTTTTGTATTTCAATTATTTTTTTTTTTTTTTCTTTATTTTTGTGTTAAATCTCTATTCTTGATAATTAATCATGTTTTTTGTTGGTACTCTACCTCAGGGAGTTGGTGTTCTAAGAGAGAGAGTGGTTGTCATCAATATTGTAACATATCTGAGAATTGATTAGATGATTTTTCAGCATCCAACTGAACTATTTTTCATTATCAAATCAGTGGAAATAATGTTTTTCCTTGAGTTGATCCTAATCGAATCGATCGTACTCAAATAATGTTCTACGATCGGGTAATATCTCACTCCAAATGCTACAATCGATATCTGCATAAATTGATCATCACTATGGATTCCTGTCAGTTGTGAAGTTTGGTATGATTAGTTATCTGTCATTAGGATCTACATGATTCTTGATCTAATTCTACGATCCAGTAATATCTCTCTTATTGATTCTGTCTCTCGCGGAATGCTGATTAACAACAGGCTTAAGATCCGTAATTTCAAAGTAATGTATGCAAAGTTCTCTATCTCTAGAACTCACTTAATTATGGTCAGTTTAAAGATCATTAATCCAACAACTCCACGGATCAGGTCCTATTGAAGATCATTGATCGATCAACTTTGCGAACGAGCTGTATTATAAGCGAAATACTAAAGTAGTTATGATCTTTAACAGAGATCTGGACACGATTATGCAAACACAATACGAACTTTAAAAAATAAACAACAACGTCTAATTTTACTCTCTTTTAAAGCATTCTCTTTCTAAACATCATAGACCTACCTATGTTAAAGAGTTTGTCACTTGAATCATTAAAAATTTTAAATCTGGAAAATTGTCTGATAATAATTTGAATCAATTTGCTTTTCATTAGATCTACCAGAACCCGTTTTTTTGGTCTTTTAAATTAAATGTTAATCTTTAAAACCGGTAACTTATGTCTGATACCCTATAAATCTTCCAATAATCTTAATGATATACCAACACTGTAAATAAAGAAAAAGAGTTCATTTTACAAGTCGTCTAACACTTCACTCCATTTGACTATTAATAGTCATTTTATTTCCATAACAAATATCTAGTTATTTTTTTGTTTTTGTAACAAGCTCCATGTATGACTTCTAAACTGATGTTTGGGTTGTATTTACGTTTTAATCTCTGTTTTTTTTATTATTATTTTTTTTTTCTAAAAACTTCAAACTACAATTTAAATTACAGTTCCTTTGACACGACAACAACAATAAGTAGTTGTTATTTGTGTGGTGTATTTTAAAGTGATTTATTTTAATGTTGTCATAAAATTTGTTTTATGTGATTGATTTCATCGAAACAATAAAAAGTCGAGAAAGAAAGAGAGAGAGACAATTGAAATCGATAATAGTTTTAATGGGCCAGAAATGAATAAATTTAACCCATTATGGTGGGTATAGTTAAAAGGGCTGATGTATAAGATATTGATGATTTAAAATTTAAACACGGTAATAGGTTTAGTACCTATAGTAAAATATGTTAAAAGTTTTGGGGTATTAGCTTTTCAAGATGGCTGAGTAGGTAAGGTTAGTACGATCATACATTTGGGTTACTTATTTAAACGTTTAAGTTTTACTTTAGCGCAAATGGACAAGCTTGCGCGTCGATATTATAAAAGTGCTCTTTTTGAAAGGACTTGCACAATTTGAACTGCTTCTAGATACTTGTTTTACAACTTTTGAACGTTATCTTAGTGTTAGTGTTAGTGTTTGAACGTTATGTTACTGTTTGGTGGAGTCTAAGACTAAATAAGTTATCACCTCACTGGTAGCCAGAGTTCCTTATCTCAACTTATCGTTGTGAGAACTAGACCACAAAACTTGTCCTGTTCTGGTTGTTGATGAGGTTATGGTAGAGACCCAAATCGCGAGTAAAATATATTGCTTAAAGGCCTGTTGTATAGGCTGCTTATACTACGGTGCAAGCCTCTCGGTGCCTCTGTTGCTGTGGATATGCGACTACTGTCGAGGAATGCATTAAAGTTGGTAGAGCTTGCGTAGTGGTTAGCTGTTCTCAGGGCATTTTGGATCGCTGGTCAGCTTCTAAGCTGATTTTTGTTGAAATATTGTATAAGTTTCGCATTCATCGGTTTGATATTATCGGTGTATATCAGGGTTGCTTTATTGACTTTTGCCATATTTCGGGTTATCAAACATGACTCTAGGTGTTGTTACCGAATCAGCAGGTGTCGAAGCTTTGCAATTCCTTTTATTGTCTGTCAACTGCAAGAAGGATCATCGCAGAGAGGCTAAATGCTTTGAGCAAAGTGATTGTAAATGGACCATCAGATCCATGTACAAAGATTGTCACCTGAGTCCACTTAGAAAATCACTCAGGATTGCTATTAAGTATGTTAATACTGAAATGATTGCCTATCATTCCACAGCAAATATGTCTCTAGCTGTTGTCGACTCAAGAGGAGCTTCACAGGTGTGTGAGGTTAACTCCAATAATTGAGTAGGATCACAGCAAAGAGATTTGCTCGATCACTTGATCGTCAAAACCATATAAAGAGACTGCTAAGTGAGTGATCTTAACAAGACACTCAGGAGCGTTATTAGTTTGTGTCTATTCCACTCTCTGTCTAAAAGTCCAAAGTGGTCAAGGCACAAACTCACGTAAAGCTGTTCATGTAAATATCTGTGTTTGCCTGGACGATTTAAAAATGTTTAAAAAAGTGCTAATTTGTTATAGTTTCGCAAATTGCTAGTTTTTAACATTTCATCAAGGCTTTCAATTATTGTAACAAGATATTTTTTATCCTTGATGTTATACCATTATTCCATACTTGTTTCAATTACAGTTCTAAATAAATTTTAAAACAAATTGACAAAATTGATTTGAAAACTTTTCGATTAAAATAAACTAACAACCAACAAATATAATAAGAGAAACAACAAGAAAACTTCATTGAAAACTCTTAAAGTTTTGCAAATAACATTTCAATGAAAATTGCCCAAAAAGCGTAAAAGGTCATATTTAAAAGAAATTAGTTTGTTCTAATTTATTGTAAAATATTAGAAAACTTCTTTCTAGCAATACTGTTAGTAAAAGTTCAATAGTTCAAGGTTTTGAAAAAAAAAAAAAAATATATTTAAATTATTCGAATAAAATGGAATTTTTGTATTTTATTAGAAACCAGTAGTTTGCAAATTCCCTTTACAAGAATAAAACAATTTATATGACTTCCATTAAAACTAACAGCTGTTTAGGGGAAATGACATCATTTTGAAGATAAAAATGAAATGCATTTTGTTAGAATAAAGAAATTTAGCTTGGACAAAGAACACATTTTTCCAGACAGATGCCAAACGATAGTAGAATTATAATCAAAAAGTTCAATGACAAACAGCACGACAAATAGCAAACAGAAAATCGATACAAACATAAATTAGTCGTCACTAATAATAATCAAAAAAAAAAAGGGTTGCATTTCAACAAATAATCTAACAAAGTCATAGACCCACAAAAACAATATCAAGATGCCAATTTTATGATAAACCTACAACCACAAAATATGTATCTTGTTGTTGAAAATTTATAGTTTAAAGCAACACATCAAACCGTACCAAAAAGCCATTAATTTAGCCAAAATCTTGATACAATTATCAGCAGCAGCAATAGAAAATAAAACTTCCATATACTACAAGTCAAATGTACAATCATTTAAAAATACATTCTAATAATAATATTTGGAAATAAATTACGAAGAAAAAACATAAACATTTAAAATTGTACTTAAAATAAAATTAATTATGGAACTGCGGTCATTTATTGTAAAGAAGCCATATATCAAATGACTATCTTGATAATTTATTAATTTAGTAATAAAAAAAAAAAAACAAGAAGAGAAAGAAAAAATCGAAGCATACAAAACATAAACTGCAACATGCAGTTAAGGCAGCAGCAGTAATAACATATTTATGTACATATATCTATAGAAAACAAAACCAAATCACTGCATGTAAAGTGTGGTTGAATTTATTAAAACTCTATACTTTGGTTTTGGGAAAGAGTTGGAGAGAAAGGGAACCCCCCCCCATTTAACACGGGTCAATGGTGGTGCAGCCACAGTCAAAGTAACAGCAGCCGTTAGTAAGTTTAGGAAATAATAGAAACTATATTATTGCTTTTTCGTAGACATTATGCTGCAGCATAATGTTGCAAGAAAGTACTTAATAAACCGCATACACACTCACGTATGCAAACGAACAAACGTATAAACATGTACAAAAAAATGTATGTTGCAGTGTCTTGTACACTTACGGTGGCTTGATTTAACAACCTAAATACGAGTAAAAATGTAAAATATGCTCAAATACGTTAAGGCACTAATAACAAATGAGCAACTGATTTACATTCATTCAGTCAGTTATTCATTTGTATTTTGCTCATTTGGAAAATTACAATGAAAATGGAAAGAAATGTTGGAAATACAAAAAAAAAACCAACTTAAAGAGGAGTCATTAGTTGAATCTCCATTAGATTAGATTGTAAATGTTGGGTGACCAGAGTTTCAGTAATACGGATGAAGGTAGATGATCTTTCTTTTAGAATTGTTCTTATTGTTTATATAGTTCAAAACTGATCTTTAGTCTAGACTATAGACTGATCTATAGTTAAGACTGTAGAATGATCTGCAGTCAACACTATAGACTGATCTACAGTTAAGACAATATATTGATCTATAGTCAAGACTATAGACTGATCTATAGTCAAGTCTATAGACTGATCTATAGTCAATACTATATACTGATCTGTAGTCAATACTGCATACTGATCTATGGTCAAGACTATATCCTGGTCATATCCATAGTCAAGACTATGGGAATCACTGATCAATAGTCAAAACTGAAATATACTCAAGACGATAGACAAACTTATACTCAAGATTATCAAATTTTCTATATTTAATACTATGGACTGATCTACAGTCAAGACTATAGACTGATTTATAGTCAAGACTATAAACTGATCTATAGTCAAGATTATAAACTAATCTATAGTCAAGACTATAGACTGATCTATAGTCAAGACTATAGACTGATCCATAGTCAAGACTATAAACTGATCCATAGTCAATATTATAGACTGATCTATAGACAAGACTATAGACTGATCTATAGTCCACACTATAGACTAATCTATAGTGAAGACTGTAGACTGATCTATAGTCAAGACTATAGACTGATCTATAGTCAAGACAATAGACTGATCTATACACAAGACTATAGATTGATGTATAGTTAAGACTATTTACTGACTTATAGTCAAGGCTATAGACTGGTCAATAGTCAAGACTATAGACTGATCTATAGTCAAGACTATTAACTGATCAATAATCGAGACTGAACTATATTCAAGACGATAGAATTTTCTATTGTTAAGACTGTAGACTAATCTGTTTCAAGACTATATACTGATCTATAGTAAAGACTATAGACTGTTCTACAGTAAAGACTATAGACTGATCTATAGTAAAGACTATAGACTGATCTATAGTCAGGACTATAAACTGATCTATAGTCAAGACTATAGACTGATCTAAAGCCAAGACTTTAGACTGATATATAGTCAAGACTGTAGACTGATCCATAGTCAAGACTATAGGCTGATCTATAGACAATACAATTGACTGATCTATAGTCATGACTATATACTGATCTATAGTCAAGATAATAGACTGATCAATTGTCAAGAGTATAGACTGATCTATAGACAATACAATTGACTGATCTATAGCCATGACTATATACTGATCAATTGTCAAGACTATAGACTGATCTATAGTCAAGACTATAGACTGATCTATAGTCAATTATAGAGCGATCAATAGTCAAGACTATAGACTGATCAATAGTCAAGACTATAGACTGATCTATAGTTAAGTCTGTAGACTGATCTATAATCAAGACTATAAACTGATCAATAGACTGATCTATAGTCAATAGACTGATCTATATCCATAGTCTGATCGTATCCATAGTCAAGACTATGGGAGCGTCCAGAATTACAGACAGACGTTATGAAACACTTTTATGGTAAACGATATCTTTAATTACCAAACCTGTTCTTAGACAACACCATGGTAGGCAGTATGGATACAAAATAGTGCCGATCTTACGAGGTGTACTATGAAACCTCTGAGATTATGCTTTGTTACATTGATGTATACGGATTGTGAAAGTGTAGTGGCCCAATATAACAAAAATTTTTCTAATTAAAGTATTTGAATACTCAGCAAATATGAAAATTAGCATGATACAGATCCTAAGTCAAAATGGTTGAAGTTTAAGACTACTTAAAAAAGCCATGGGTTTCAGAATGTTAACGAAATATGTATAAAAACAAGTCATTCAAAATCTAAAATACAAACATTGGTCACCTTACCAAAAAAAAGATTCCCTAGCTAAACACTTTTAACTACATCAACCATCAAACAATCTTAGAAATACATACATCTATTACATCTACTATAAAAAGTACAAAATAGACAACACAACCTAAACGTAGTACAACTGATATGCATGTAATTATAGTACAATTTACTTGCGTTATAGTTATACTATGTATTTAAACGAGCCGAAACAAAGTCAAAAACCATATTACAACAACTTGGAAAAAACACACATAGACACGAACAACAGCAACAAATAATATAAAAAATAGGTCGCAACAATTGCCGCACTATCGATTTTTAATAATATACAACAACAACAAAAAAGACACAGTTTTAATGTATAGTGTGTGGTAAGAAAGAAAGAAAAAACACACATTAAATAAGTACTTACAAAATAATAAAAAAGAAAAAATAAAAAACAAATAATTTAAGAAGATGTATAGTAGTAGCAAAGTACTTTTCATCGATTACAATACAAAAGATATACATACTCGTAGATACTTAGATACACGCTTCATAAATACTCGTATCAATAAATGTATGAATGAATGAATACAGTAATGAATAAGGGGCCTATGTAAGGCTGAATGAAACTTGAAGTCTTTAATTTTTTTGTAATAAAAAACCACCAAATATGAAAGTTTATAATAATTTTTTGTATCTATTTTTAACACAGATTTAAAAACTGAAATTAAAAATAAATTTGTGTTAAATGCCACCAAAGGGAATTAAAATGAGCACAGTTTCATTTCAGTGTAAACCAAAATTCTCATTAATATAGTATGTATGTTTTAAAGATAGACAGACATATTTATTTGTTTTGTTTAAATGTAACGAAATACATGAAGTGTAAATGATTATTTTGATTATTTTTTGGAAAAAATTTTCCAAATTTATATAAAATTTAATCTGTTTGCAGAGCTAGTACTTACATAAAGAAATGTTTGGGCTTTGAATAACATTTAATATGAAATCGAAAAAGCCCATAGTCATCATATTTATTCAATTGTCAACAATGTAACGAGAGATGTAATCAATGGAAGTTAGAGTGTAACGAATTTGAAAAGCACTTCCTAATGAAATAAAGTTTTTGTACCAAGCTTAGTTTCCTGTAGAGAAATCTATAGTAAAGACTATAAACTAATCTATTGTTAAGACCATAAACTGATCTTTAGTCAAGACTATAGATAGATCTATAGTCAAGGCTATAGCAGATCTATAGTCAAGGCTATAGCAGATCTATAGTCAAGGCTATAGACTGATCTATAGTCATGCCTAGACTAATCTATATTCAAGAATATAGACTGATCTTTAGTCAAGACTATGGACTAGTCTTTAGTCAAGACTATAAACCGATCTATGGTCAGGACTATAAACGGATCTATAGTCGAGACTAAGACTGATCTGTAGTCAAGACTAGAGACTGATCTATATTCAAGACTATAGACTGATATATAGTCAAGACCACAAACTGATCTATAGTCAAGACCACAAATTGATCAATAGTTATGACTATAGATTTAACTAAAGACTGATCTATAGTCAAAACTCAAGACTAATCTATAGTCAAGAATATAGAATGATATATAGTCAAAACAATAGACTGATCTATAGTCAAGAATATAGACTGATCTTTAGAAAAGATTATAGACTGATCTATAGTCAAGACTAAAGACTGATCTATAGTCAAAACTCAAGACTAATCTATAGTCAAGACTATATACTGATCTATATTCAAGACTATAGACTGATCTATAGTCAAGAATATAGACTGATCTTTAGAAAAGATTATAGACTGATCTATAGTCAAGACTATAAACTGATCTACATTCCTGACTGTAGACAGACTATAGACTGATCTATTATTAAGAATATATACTGATCTGTAGTCAAGACTATAGACTAATCAATAGGCAAGACTTTAGACTAATCTGTGCTCAAAATTATAGATTGATCTACAGCCAAGACTGATATATAGTCAAGACTACAAACTGATCTATATTCAAGGCTATAGACTGATCTATATTCATGGCTATAGACTGATATATAGTCAAGACTATAGACTGATCTATAATCAAGACTATAGACTGATCTATAGTCAAGACTAGAGACTGATCTATATTCAAGACTATAGACTGATATATAGTCAAGACCACAAACTGATCTATAGTCAAGACCACAAATTGATCAATAGTTATGACTATAGATTTAACTAAAGTGTAATGTGTTTCTTTCCCTGTTACTTACACCCTGACAAACTTAAATACTTTTCTCTCTTTGTTTCCGAATAATAGACAAAAAGACCGAAACAACTAAGTTTCATTCACTAAAAATTGTGAATAACAAATAATATTTAAAATAAACACAAACATAACTGAAACTTTTACTATTATTTTAAACAATTACACTCAATGTCAGTTACATAAAGTCAATGTTTTTTAATTGTCACTTTTAGAAACGTCAATTTTAGTATTTGTTTTATTATTATCTACTACCGCAATACAATATTGTTTATGAGTTTTAGTTGAGTGTATTAAAACGCTGCGCATACTATATGACATTATGTGGGTATTTTATGAAATGAAAAGAAAAAGAAACAATTGTCATTATAAACATTTTAAATATAATTACCATAATAAACAATAATTATGTCTGTCACAGTGGCATAATGAGATTTTATATAATTATATTATGAAAAAGGCACCCTATAGTGAGGAGATATTTTGAAAATATTGGTGAGATTTGAAATTAGAAAATGGGAACAAGTTTGAAACGATTTTCAATGTATTTAAAATAAGTACAAATTGTTATTGCTTAAACAAATCAAGTACAATATTTATTAATTTAGGTATAGCCAAATAAAAATTCATCGACATAATTTTCATTTTATTTATTAAATAAAATTATTAAATTTAAGCAATGAAATAATAATAAACGAAATTTTCTTTTCACTTACCTAATTTCCTTTGTTCAAACATTTCCTATGACGCAAAATTTTATTAAGTTATTGCTAAATAATTTTGCAATTCTTAACAATTCTAAATAAAATATTCATTTGAAATACAAACACACCTAAAAATAAAAAATAAAAATTATATTTTCACACATTTAAAATTGTTTGTAAACAAAATATCATTATCATCGTAATCACTTTTGATTTCCCTGTAAATAAAGAATGCTCATCTAAAACAATCACTTAAATTGTTCTCTTTTTGGAAAAGATAAAAACAAACAAAAACTAATGCTAAAAAAATAGTACGCAAAAGGGAACTTAGAAAGTACCGTTACAAAGAATTCAATCAATGGAAGTAAGAAAAAATCAAAACTATAGACTGTTCTATAGCCAACAGTTTAGAGAATTCTATAGTCAAGACTATAGAGTCTAGACTATCCTATAGTTAAGACTATTCTATAGTCAAGACTATAGACTATTCTATAGTCAAGACTATAGACTATTCTATAGTCAAGACTATAGACTATTCTATAGTCAAGACTATAGACTATTCTATAGTCAAGACTATAGACTATGCTACAGTCAAGACTATAGACTATTCTATAGTCAAGACTATAGACTATTCTATAGTCAAGACTATAGACTATTCTATAGTCAAGACTATAGACTATTCTATAGTCAAGACAAAAGACTATTCTATAGTCAAGACCATAGACTATTCTATAGTCAAGACCATAGACTATTCTATAGTCAAGACTATAGACTATTCTATAGTCAAGACTATAGACTATTCTATAGTCTAGACTATAGACTATTCTATAGTCAAGACAATAGACTATTCCATAGTCAAGGTTATAGACTATTCCATAGTCAAGGTTATAGACTATTCTACAGTCAAGACTATAGACTATTCTATAGTCAAGACTATAGACTATTCTACAGTCAACACTATAGACTATTCCATAGTCAAGACAATAGACTATTCTATAGTCAAGACAATAGACTATTCCATAGTCAAGGTTATAGACCATTCCATAGTCAAGGTTATAGACTATTCCATAGTCAAGGCTGTAGACTATTCTATAGTCAAGGCTATAGACTATTCTATAGTCAAGACTATAGACTATTCTATAGTCAACACTAACTATTCTATAGTCAAGACTATAGACTATTCTATAGTCAAGATTATAGACTATTCTATAGTCAAGATTATAGACTATTCTATAGTCAAGACTATAGACTATTCTATAGTCAAGACCATAGACTATTCTATAGTCAAGACTATAGACTATTCTATAGTCAAGACTATAGACTATTCTATAGTCAAGACTATAGACTATTCTATAGTCAAGACTATAGACTATTCTATAGTCAAGACTATAGACTATTCTATAGTCAAGACTATAGACTATTCTATAGTCAAGACTATAGAGTATTCTATAGTCAAGACTATAGACTATTCTATAGTCAAGACTATAGACTATTCTATAGTCAAGACTATAGACTATTATAGAGTCAAGACTGTAGACTATTCTATAGTCAAGACTATAGACTATTATATAGTCAAGACTATAGACTATTCTATAGTCAAGACTATAGACTGTTCTATAGTCGAGACTATAGACTATTCTATAGTTAAGACTATAGACTATTTAATAGTCAAGACTATAGACTATTCTATAGTCAAGACTATAGACTATTCTATAGTCAAGACTATAGACTATTCTATAATCAAGACTATAGACTGTTCTATAGTCAAGACCATAGACTATTCTATAGTCAAGACCATAGACTATTCTATAGTCAAGACTATAAACTATTATAGAGTCAAGACTGTAGACTATTCTATAGTCAAGACTATAGACTATTATATAATCAAGACTATAGACTGTTCTATAGTCGAGACTATAGACTATTCTATAGTTAAGACTATAGACTATTTAATAGTCAAGACTATAGACTATTCTATAGTCAAGACTATAGACTATATTATAGTCAAGACTATAGACTATATTATAGTCAAGACTATAGACTATTCTATAGTCAAGACTATAGACTGTTCTATAATCAAGACTATAGACTGTTCTATAGTCAAGACTATAGACTATTCTATAATCAAGACTATAGACTATTCTATTCTATAGTCAAGACTATAGACTATTCTATTCTATAGTAAAGAGTATAGACTATTCTATTCTATAGTCAAGACTATAAACTATTCTATTCTATAGTCAAGACTATAGACTATTCTAGTCTATAGTCAAGACTACAGACTATTCTGTAGTCAAGACTATAGACTATTCTAAAGTCAAGGTTATAGACTATTCTATAGTCAAGCTTATAGACTATTCTACAGTCAAGACTATAGACTATTCTATAGTCAACACTATAGACTATTCTGTATTCAAAACTATATACTATTCTATAGTCAAGACTATAGACTATGCTATAGTCATGATTATAGACTATTCTATAGTCAAGATTATAGACTATTCTATAGTCAAGACTATAGTCTGTTCAATTTATATTCTATTCTATAGACTCTTCTATTGCGATGGCGATAGTCTGTCCTGTAGTCAAATACATAAAAAAAATGTCCCATTGAATTCTTAAAAATTTTGGTAAAAAACTCACATTTAAATTCTATTAAAATATTGTATAAGCGTTTATTCTGTAGTCATAATTTTATATTTTATTTTACCGACCGTACCGTTTTCCCGTTTTTAGCACTATATTTAAACACCGGCAACTCTACAACGCACTACTAACTTTTTTAACTAAACTTCAAATAAAACCAATAACATAAACACTAGTTGCATTCTTTTGTAAACAACAACACTAAACCATAAATAAACAAACAACAACACTTTTTTGCCTTTGCTTTTATTATAGAGAAGTTTTTTTTGTTCTTTTTCTTCTTTTTTGCGCTCACTTTTAGTATAATGCAAAAAACAACAATAAATATAATTCTCATCTCAAATGCAAATCAAAACAATAACAAATTTAAGACACTTCTCTATAAGGGATACATACACAAACAAACAAATAAAGAAACATGCCTAAGCAAAGGGCTTTTTTATTTGATGCTGCTTCTTTTTATTTTACTATTTTCTTTTGTTTCTTCACTTTTTTATGGAAATTTTTTAAGAAAAACTTTAATTTAACACTTAATTTTTGGAATTTTTAATAGATTTTTTATTAGATTAAACTATTAGCATAAATATTTTACTAATTTAATGGTAAAATAACACTTTAAATTAATTTATTGGGTAATTAACGACGAGCGTCACTTTTTTGCGACCAATTTTATTAATGAACGTGGGAGAACTAAATTTTTGGCAAAGTTTGCAGAGTTAACTTGGTTTGAGAGTAGTTGTTAAAGAAAGGGAAAAAGTTTGGGAATTTGTTAAAGTAAGAGATTTTAAGGAAAGTAGTTAGAAGGGATTAGAAAATGTAAGGAATGTTTGAGTTAGTTAATTAATAAGTAAGTAAGTAGTTAATTATGTAACTAGTAAGATAAGTTATGTATGTTAGTTAGTTAGTTAGTTAGTTAGTTAGTTAGTAAGTTAGTTAGTTAGTTAGTTAGTTAGTTAGTTAGTTAGTTAGTTAGTTAGTTAGTTAGTTAGTTAGTTAGTTAGTTAGTAGTTAGTTAGTTAGTTAGTTAGTTAGTTAGTTAGTTAGTTAGTTAGTTAGTTAGTTAGTTAGTTAGTTAGTTAGTAGTTAGTTAGTTAGTTAGTTAGTTAGTTAGTAGTTAGTTAGTTAGTTAGTTAGTTAGTTAGTTAGTTAGTTAGTTAGTTAGTTAGTAGTTAGTTAGTAGTTAGTTAGTTAGTTAGTTAGTAGTAGTTAGTTAGTTAGTTAGTTAGTTAGTTAGTTAGTTAGTTAGTTAGTTAGTTAGTTAGTTAGTTAGTTAGTTAGTTAGTTAGTTAGTTAGTTAGTTAGTTAGTTAGTTAGTTAGTTAGTTAGTTAGTTAGTTAGTTAGTAGTTAGTTAGTTAGTTAGTTAGTAGTTAGTTAGTTAGTTAGTAGTTAGTTAGTTAGTTAGTTAGTTAGTTAGTTAGTTAGTTTGTTAGTTAGTTAGTTAGTTCGTTAGTTTAGTTAGTTAGTTAGTTAGTTAGTTAGTTAGTTAGTTAGTTAGTTAGTTAGTTTAGTTAGTTAGTTTGTTAGTTAGTTAGTTAGTTAGTTAGTTAGTTAGTTAGTTAGTTAGTTAGTTAGTTTTAGTTAGTTAGTTAGTGTTAGTTAGTTAGTTAGTTAGTTAGTTAGTTAGTTAGTTAGTTAGTTAGTTAGTTAGTTAGTTAGTTAGTTAGTTAGTAGTTAGTTAGTTAGTTAGTTAGTTAGTTAGTTAGTTAGTAGTTAGTTAGTTAGTTAGTTGTTAGTTAGTTAGTTAGTTAGTTAGTTAGTTAGTTAGTTAGTTAGTTAGTTAGTTAGTTAGTTACTTAGTTAGTTACTTAGTTAGTTAGTTAGTTAGTTAGTTAGTTAGTTAGTTAGTTAGTTAGTTAGTTAGTTAGTTAGTTAGTTAGTTAGTTAGTTAGTTAGTTAGTTAGTTAGTTAGTTAGTTAGTTAGTTAGTTAGTTAGTTAGTTAGTTAGTTAGTTAGTTAGTTAGTTAGTGGACGGCAAAATATTTATTTATTATTAAATATGTAAATAATGTTTATAAATATTTGTTTTTATCTTTTATGTGTTTAATAATTTATTTTCATTTTTTGTTTATGATCATATTTAATAATAAACAAAAAAACAAAGACTAAAAACTTTATGATTATTTTCATAATTTTTTTCTAAATGAAATCTTAAGTGCACCCCCAAACAATAAAGAAAAATAAACAATCAAAAAAAAAAAAATCCAACTTCATAAATACACTTTTTTTGATTAAGAACACAGCTATATTGTAGTTCCATTATACCAACATGGAACCATAAAACAAACTCAAGTGTTTTGTTATTGTTGGTGGGCCCCACACACTTACTGCTCATAGTTCTTATTCAATTATGGCTCAAGCGCATGCTATGCCAGCTTAAAAGTTATGTCCATGTTGTGTGCAGCGGAGTAATTTACAACTGCAACCGACGACTATGACGACGAAAGAGCTCTTTTGTTGTGTTAAATTTTTGACAAATTGAATGAAAGACTCAGGAAAAGAATAGAATTGAAAATACAACCCACGTGCTCCTTTTTACGTTTAAACAAGTTGAAAAAGAATGATACATTTTGTTGTTCTTTTTATGTATATTGGATTTCATTTGTGTCTGTTTGTATGTTTTCATGGCAAAAGTAATTTAATCAAAACACCCAACTGTTGTTGTTTATGGGATTTTCCCTCAAACGGCAGGGAGTTAAAAGAGTTAAGACATAATGAGAATTGGAAATAACCAGAATAAGGAAATCTTGTCTAGTCTATTGAATAGTTTATAGTGTAGTATATAGTCTAGTCTATAGTCTCGTCTATAGTCTAGTCTATAGTCTAGTCTATAGTCTAGTCTATAGTCTAGTCTATAGTTCTAGTCTATAGTCTAGTCTATAGTCTAGTCTATAGTCTAGTCTATAGTCTAGTCTATAGTCTAGTCTATAGTCTAGTCTATATCCTAGTCTAGTCTATAGCCTAGTCTATAGTTCTAGTCTATAGTCTAGTCTATAGTCTAGTCTATAGTCTAGTCTATAGTCTAGTCTATAGTCTAGTTTATAGTCTAGTCTATAGTCTAGTCTATAGTCTAGTCTATAGTCTAGTCTATAGTCTAGTCTATAGTCTAGTCTATAGTCTAGTCTATAGTCTAGTCTATAGTCTAGTCTATAGTCTAGTCTATAGTCTAGTCTATAGTCTAGTCTATAGTCTAGTCTATAGTCTAGTCTATAGTCTAGTCTATAGTCTAGTCTATAGTCTAGTCTATAGTCTAGTCTATAGTCTAGTCTATAGTCTAGTCTATAGTCTAGTCTATAGTCTAGTCTATAGTCTAGTCTATAGTCTAGTCTATAGTCTAGTCTATAGTCTAGTCTAGTAGGTCTAGTCTATAGTCTAGTCTATAGTCTAGTCTATAGTCTAGTCTATAGTCTAGTCTATAGTCTAGTCTATAGTCTAGTCTATAGTCTAGTCTATAGTCTAGTCTATAGTCTAGTCTATAGTCTAGTCTATAGTCTAGTCTATAGTCTAGTCTATAGTCTAGTCTATAGTCTAGTCTATAGTCTAGTCTATAGTCTAGTCTATAGTCTAGTCTATAGTCCTAGGACTCTAGTCCTAGTCTATAGTCTAGTCTATAGTCTAGTCTATAGTCTAGTCTATAGTCTAGTCTATAGTCTAGTCTATAGTCTAGTCTATAGTCTAGTCTATAGTCCTAGTCTATAGTCTAGTCTATAGTCTAGTCTATAGTCTAGTCCATAGCCTAGTCTATAGTCTAGTCTATAGTCTAGTCTATAGTCTAGTCTATAGTCTAGTCTATAGTCTAGTCTATAGTCTAGTCTATAGTCTAGTCTATAGTCTAGTCTATAGTCTAGTCTATAGTCCAGTCTATAGTCTAGTCTATAGTCTAGTCTATAGTCTAGTCTATAGTCTAGTCTATAGTCTAGTCTATAGTCTAGTCTATAGTCTAGTTTATAGTCTAGTTTATAGTCTAGTCTATAGTCTAGTCCAAGTCTAGTCTTTAGTCTAGTCTATAGTGTAGTCTATAGTCTAGTCTATAGTCTAGTCTATAGTCTAGGCTATATTCTAGTCTATAGTCTAGTCTATAGTCTAGTCTATAGTCTAGGCTATATTCTAGTCTATAGTCTAGTCTATAGTCTAGTCTATAGCCTAGTCTATAGTCTAGTCTATAGCCTAGTCTATAGCCTAGTCTATAGTCTAGTCTATATCCTAGTCTATAGTCTAGTTTATATTCTAGTCTATAGTCTAGTCTATAGTCTGGTCTTATAGTCTAGTCTATAGTCTAGTCTATAGTCTTGTCTATAGTCTAGTCTAGTCTGTCCTGTAATCTAGTCTATAGTCTAGTCCATAGTCTAGTCCATAGTCTAGTCTATAGTCCAGTCTATAGTCTAGTCCATAGACCAGTCTATAGTATACTTTTGCAAAATTTGCCTCGTTACTCTTTATGCCGTTTTTTTAGATGTTTTATTCGAATCCAAAAAATGTCTAAAGTACAATAACTGTACTTTCAATAATTATTCAACAACACATTTATTCCAGCCTTCAAAGTATTCGCTAAATGTCATAAAATAAGGAAAAAAATAAGTAAAAACGCATAAAGAAATAAATAAAAAGAATTATTGTCTAAACTGTGGGTGGAAATTTCAAGAGAAACTCAAGACTTTGACATTGTTGTTTTATAATTGTCAATTGTAGAACAGCAATGAAAAAAGGGTTCAACGCACACACACACATTACATAAATACGTCATGTTCGAATAAATACAATGTATCCGTAAGGTATAGTTCAACTGCTATTACAATGTATTGTAAATAAACAATTTGTATTTACAAAGGATAAAAAAAGGCTTTCAATTTTGCGCAAAAAAGGAACAAATGTGACACTTTTTATATCATATTTCCTTTATAAACTAGGTTATATTAAAGATAAAAGATTTTCTGCTGATAAAAGTTTTATTTGTTGCAAAATAATATTAATCGGATATATACCATTTTGACCTTCTGTTAGGTTTTGATCTTTTAAATCCTGTCTACAATATAAATTAATCTATTTTTGTTCATTTTTTTTTTCAGGTAAGTGGGGAACGCCAAAAACTAAAAATTTGTATTTCAAAAGGTATTTATGAGCAAACTTGAAATAATTATTCCTTTAGCGAATAAAATTCCACTATAAATATGTTATTTTTTCTTCATCCATTCACCAACTTTCTTTATATAAACAATTTTCAGTCAATTTTCAATAAAAAGAGTAATTTTCCAAGCTTTTCTATAAAAGAAATTTCTATAAAAATAGATATTTTGAAAAGAACATTTTCCTTAACATTTCCATAAACAGAAAAAAGTTCCTTAAAATTTTAGATAAAAAATTTCGATAAAATACTATTTTTATAGAAAAATTTCGATAAAAATAGCTTTTTATGATAAATTTTCGATAAAAATCACTTTTTATGGAAAATTTTCGATAAAATTCTCTTTTTATAGAAAATTATTGATATAATTCTCTTTTTATAGAAAATTTTCGATAAAATTCTCTTTTTATATAAATTTTCGATAGAATAGAATGTTTTTGGTAAAATTCTCTTTTATAGAAAATTTTCGATAAAAATTCACTTTTTATGGAAAATTTTCGATAAAAATCATTTTTTTTATAAATTTTTCGATAAAACACTATTTTTATAGAAAAATTTCGATAAAAATCACTTTTTTTTTTAATAAAAATGTCCGACAGAATTTAATTTTTATAAAAAATTTTCAATAAAATTCTCTTTTTTTATAGAAAATTTTCGACAAAAATTCTCTTTTTATAGATAATTTTCGATAAAAATTCTCGTTTTATAGAAAATTTTCGATAAAAAGTCTCGTTTTATAGAAAATTTTCGATAAAAATTCTCTTTTTATAGAAAATTTTCTATAAAATTTTCCTTTTATGAGAAAATGTTCTTTAAAATTCTCTTTTTATAGAAAATTTTCAATAAAATTCTTTTTTAACAAAAAATTTTCGATCTAATTCTCTTTTTATAAAAAATTTTCGATAAAATTCTCGTTTTATAGAAAATGTTCGATAAATATTCTCTTTTTATAGAACATTTTCGATAAAAATTCTCTTTTTATAGAAAATTTTCGATAAAAATTCTCTTTTTATAGAAATTTTTATAGAAAATTTTCAATAAAAATTCTCTTTTTATAGAAAATTTTCGATAAAAATTCTCTTTTATAGAAATTTTTATAGAAAATTTTCGATAAAAATTCTCTTTTTATAGATAATTTTCGATAAAAATTCTCTTTTTATAGATAATTTTCGATAAAAATTCTCTTTTTATAGATAATTTTCGATAAAAATTCTCTTTTTATAGAAAATTCTCTTTTTATAGAAAATTTTCTATAAAAATTCTCTTTTTATAGAAAATTTTCGATAAAAATTCTCTTTTTATAGAAAATTTTCGATAAAAATTCTCTTTTTATAGAAAATTTTCGATAAAAATTCTCTTTTTATAGAAAATTTTCGATAAAAATTCTCTTTTTATAGAAAATTTTCGATAAAAATTCTCTTTTTATAGACAATTTTCGATAAAAATTCTCTTTTTATAGACAATTTTCGATAAAAATTCTCTTTTTATAGACAATTTTCGATAAAAATTCTCTTTTTATAGAAAATTTTCGATAAAAATTCTCTTTTTATAGACAATTTTCGATAAAAATTCTCTTTTTATAGAAAATTTTCGATAAAAATTCTCTTTTTATGGAACATTTTCGATAAAAATTCTCTTTTTATAGAACATTTTCGATAAAAATTCTCTTTTTATAGAACATTTTCGATAAAAATTCTCTTTTTATAGAAAATTTTCGATAAAAATTCTCTTTTTATAGAACATTTTCGATAAAAATTCTCTTTTTATAGAAAATTTTCGATAAAAATTCTCTTTTTATAGAAAATTTTCGATAAAAATTCTCTTTTTATAGAACATTTTCGATAAATATTCTCTTTTTATAGAAAATTTTCGATAAAAATTCTCTTTTTATAGAACATTTTCGATAAAAATTCTTTTTTTTTAGAAAATTTTCGATAAAAATTCTCTTTTTATAGAACATTTTCGATAAAAATTCTCTTTTTATAGAACATTTTCGATAAAAATTCTATTTTTATAAAACATTTTCGATAAAAATTCTCTTTTTATAGAAAATTTCGATAAAAATTCTCTTTTTATAGAACATTTTCGATAAAAATTCTTTTTTTTTAGAACATTTTCGATAAAAATTCTCTTTTTATAGAACATTTTCGAAAAAATTCTCTTTTTATAGAACATTTTCGATAAAAATTTTCTTTTATAGAACATTTTCGATAAAAATTCTCTTTTTATAGAACATTTTCGATAAAAATTCTCTTTTTATAGAAAATTTTCGATAAAATTCTCTTTTTATAGAATATTTTCGATAAAATCTCTTTTTATAGAATATTTTCGATAAAAACTCCTTTTTTTCTTTCTATAGAAAATGTTCGTTAAAATTCTCTTTTTATAGAAAATTTTCGTTAAAATTCTCTTTTATAGAAATTTTTCGTTAAAATTCACTTTTTATAGAAATTTTTCGTTTAAATTTTTTTTGTAGAAATTTTTCGTTAAAATTCTCGTTTTATAGAAAATTTTCGTTAAAATTCTTTTATAGAAAATTTTCGTTAAAATTCTATTTTTATAGAAAATTTTCGATAAAATTCTCTTTTATAGAAAATTTTCGATAAAATTCTCTTTTATAGAAAATTTTCGATAAAAATTCTCTTTTTATAGAAATTTTCGATAAAAATTCTCTTTTATAGAAAATTTTCGATAAAAATTCTCTTTTTATAGACAATTTTCGATAAAAATTCTCTTTTTATAGAAAATTTTCGATAAAAATTCTCTTTTTATAGAAAATTTTCGATAAAAATTCTCTTTTTATAGAAAATTTTCGATAAAAATTCTCTTTTTATAGAAAATTTTCGATAAAAATTCTCTTTTTATAGAAAATTTTCGATAAAAATTCTCTTTTTATAGAAAATTTTCGATAAAAATTCTCTTTTTATAGAACATTTTCGATAAAAATTCTCTTTTTATAGAAAATTTTCGATAAAAATTCTCTTTTTATAGAACATTTTCGATAAAAATTCTCTTTTTATAGAACATTTTCGATAAAAATTCTCTTTTTATAGAACATTTTCGATAAAAATTCTCTTTTTATAGAACATTTCGATAAAAATTCTCTTTTTATAGAACATTTTCGATAAAAATTCTCTTTTTATAGAAAATTTTCGATAAAAATTCTCTTTTTATAGAACATTTTCGATAAAAATTCTCTTTTTATAGAACATTTTCGATAAAAATTCTCTTTTATAGAACATTTTCGATAAAAATTCTATTTTTATAGAACATTTTCGATAAAAATTCTCTTTTTATAGAACATTTCGATAAAAATTCTCTTTTTATAAAACATTTTCGATAAAAATTCTCTTTTTATAGAAAATTATTGATAAAATCTCTTTTTATAGAATATTTTCGATAAAATCTCTTTTTATAGAATATTTTCGATAAAAACTCCTTTTTTTCTTTCTATAGAAAATGTTCGTTAAAATTCTCTTTTTATAGAAAATTTTCGTTAAAATTCTCTTTTTATAGATATTTTTCGTTAAAATTCACTTTTTATAGAAATTTTTCGTTTAAATTTTTTTTTGTAGAAATTTTTCGTTAGAATTCTCGTTTTATAGAAAATTTTCGTTAAAATTCTTTTTATAGAAAATTTTCGTTAAAATTCTATTTTTATAGAAAATTTTCGATAAAATTCTATTTTTATAGAAAATTTTATTTTTATACAAAATTTTGATAAAATTCTCTTTTTATAGAAATATTTTTATAAAATCCTCTTTTTATAGATTTTTTCTTAAAAAGTGTTCCAAAACTTGTGTTTTTGTTAAATATCTTTGAAAAAATATTTTTATATAGAATATGTTCCCACATTTGTAACGTAATAATAGTATGTCCCCTTTTCACTAAACAATTTAGTTTTTCCAAATAACTGAAAAACCCAATTTAATGTTTCTCTTAACGACACTTGATAAATAAATGATTACTGCAAATTTATTGAAAACACTTAAAAAACATTAATTTCTAATGTTAAAAGTTCCAATAAATATTCCTTGAAAAAAAAAAGAAAAACACCAATAAATTTCTAAAAATAACATTAACAATCGCGTGTAACAAAACTATAAATGGCGTAAATAAAATAAAATACTGTGAAATAAGTTAATTAACTAAATTGAACAAAATCAATCACTTAAAACATTATCAAATGTAAACGTCTTCAGTATTGTGAACGACTCGTCGTCAGTATAATCATCATCATTATCATCATCAATCAATAACAATTTACTTTTGCCATGAATTTAAAAAAAAAACACATGGGAAAATGTTTGAAATTTAGCGTGTAAAAAACGTGTTACAAACATTTTTGCACATTCAATTTTTGGTGAAAATAAAATCAAAACGGTAATTTGTTGACTGACCTACGATTTGAGATTATGTAAATTTGTTGAAAAAAATCTTAATTGATTTTGGATAAGAAAGAAATTGTATGTGTCCATTATTGATTGACATAAAATTACGGTAAATATTAATAGAATTTGGTTGGATATTTAGAGGATTAACAGTTTAAATAAATCAAGGGAATGTTTAAGTTTTTAGACAGGTCTGAACACGTCATGTTGGTTTATTTCCTTAAGCTAAAATATTTCTTTAATTAAAACGACCTTATGATGATAGCAAAATATTTTAACTATTAAAAGCAATAATAGGCATGCATAGTTAACAGGGACCGAGGCTATCAAACAGAATGAACAACAACAGATTCCGTTACATTTAGCTTATTAGAAGCAAAGATTGCTATAGGTGCTATTTTAGTTTTCTACAATCACTATACTCTTTGTGCCTACCACTGCTTCCATGATAAATTTCTATTCCTCTTATAAATCTGCCTAGTAACTAACCATTATACATTATTATTATTATATTTATGGCCTTTAAAAAAAACGATACCATAACAAATCATAGTTTTCAATTAAAATCTGAAAACTAAAACTACTAAATACCATCATCTGGTTTTCATCAAAATATCTCTGCATAAGTTGAAATTTTTATTTTGAAAATAA
This sequence comes from Lucilia sericata, assembly GCF_015586225.1. Taxonomy (NCBI): domain Eukaryota; kingdom Metazoa; phylum Arthropoda; class Insecta; order Diptera; family Calliphoridae; genus Lucilia; species Lucilia sericata. The sequence goes on from NW_023994258.1 coordinate 203,493, forward strand.
AATGTCATTGTTATGATTGCTAAACAATGATGATGACGATGATAATTGTAATTTAGTTGTATGAAATCATAATGCAGCTAATATAAACAAACCATTATAATTATCATCATCATCATCATAATGTTTATAATAGTAACTCATAATTGTAATAACATTTTAATTAAAGCAATAAAATCAAAGAAAAACAAACTTTAAATGAAGATTCATTCGGCATTCCCATTGTTTGAAATGATACATTTCTCTAGTTGTAAAATTACGCTTCAGAAATCTACAACATCAATTTAAATACTTCATTTCCCTTTTCCGTTTGCAGCTGAAGAAACTCTTTCTTGTCTGTATGCAGAAAATGATTTGAGTTTAATGAAATTTGTAAAGTTTTGTTTGTTGAAAGGAAATTGAACTTTTGTTTAGAATTCTAGTATTTTGCCAAATAAAGAATTTTTCATTATAAAAAAAACAAAAAGAAACATCAAGCACAGAAAAATGTTAGTGAATACTTTCGGTAAAAAAAATCGAAAATTTTTTTATAAAAAGAGAATTTTATCGAAAATTTTCGATAAAAAGAGAATTTTATTGAAAATGTTTTAAAAAGAGAATTTTTGAAAATTTTCCGTAAGAAGAGAATTTTAATGAAATTTTCTTAAAAAGAGAATTTTATGAAAAATTTCTATAAAAAGAGAATTTTATCGAAACATTTTTTTAAAAATACAGTTTTTTGGAAAATTTTCTATAAAAAAGGGAATTTATAAAAATTTTCTATAAAAAAAAGTTATTTAAAAACAAAACTTTCTATAAAAAGAGAATTTTATCTCGAAACTTTCTATAAAAAGAGCATTTTATCGAAAATTTTCCATAAAAGAGAATTTTATCGAAAATTTTCCATAAAAAGAGAATTTTATCGAAAATTTTCCATAAAAGAGAATTTTATCGAAAATTTTCTATGAAAAGAAAATTTTATCGAAAATTTTCTATGAAAAGAAAATTTTATCGAAAATTTTCTATGAAAAGAAAATTTTATCGAAAATTTTCTATGAAAAGAAAATTTTATCGAAAATTTTCTATGAAAAGAAAATTTTATCGAAAATTTTCTATGAAAAGAAAATTTTATCGAAAATTTTCTATGAAAAGAAAATTTTATCGAAAATTTTCTATGAAAAGAAAATTTTATCGAAAATTTTCTATGAAAAGAGAATTTTATCGAAAATTTTCTATAAAGAGAGAATTTTATCGAAAATTTTCCATAAAAAGAGAATTTTATCGAAAATTTTCCATAAAAAGAGAATTTTTGTCGAAAATTTTCTATGAAAAGAGAATTTAATCGAAAATTTTCTAAAAGAGAGAATTTTATCGAAAATTTTCCATAAAGAGAAAATTTTATCGAAAAAAGGAAAATTTTATTGAAAATTTTCTATAAAAAGGAAAATTTTATTGAAAATTTTCTGTAAAAAGGAAAATTTTATTGAAAATTTTCTATAAAAAGAAAATTTTATTGAAAATTTTCTATAAAAAGAAAATTTTATCGAAAATTTTCTGTAAAGAGGAAAATTTTATCGAAAATTTTCTATAAAAAGGAAAATTTTATTGAAAGTTTTTATAAAAAGGAAAATTTTATCGAAAGTTTTCTATAAAAAGGAAAATTTTAACGAAATTTTTCTATAAAAAGGAAAATTTTAAAGAAATTTTTCTATAAAAAGTAAAATTTTTTCGAAAATTTTCTATAAAAAGGAAAATATTATCGAAAATTTTCTATAAAAAGGAAAATTTTATCGAAAATTTTCTATAAATAGGAAAATTTTATCGAAAATGTTCTATAAAAAGGAAAATATTATCGAAAATTTTCTATAAAAAGGAAAATATTATCGAAAATTTTCTATAAAAAGGAAAATTTTATCGAAAATTTTCTATAATAAGAAATTTTTATCGAAAATTTTCTATAATAAGAAATTTTTATCGAAAATTTTCTATAATAAGAAATTTTTATCGAAAATTTTCTATAATAAGAAATTTTTATCGAAAATTTTCTATAAAAAAGAAAATTTTATCGAAAATTTTCTATAAAAAGAGAATTTTATCCAAAAATTTTCTATAAAAAAAATGATCCAAAAATCTTCTATAAAAAGATAATTTTATAAAAAGAGGTTTTTATCGATAATTTTTCATAAAAAAGAAATTTTTATCGATAATTTTCTACAAAAAGATAATTTTTATGGATAATTTTCTATAAAAAGAATATTTTTATTGAAAATTTTCTATAAAATGAGAATTTTATCGAAAATTTTCTAGCAAATTAGAATTTTATTGAAACTTTTTTATAAAAAGATAATTTGTTAAAAATTTTCTATAAAAAGAGATTGTTTTTGGAAATTTTCTGCAGAAAGAGAATTTTATAAAAAAATTTCTATAAAAAGAGAATTTTATTGAAAAGTTTCTATAAAATGAGAATTTTCAAAAATTTTTATCGAAAAATTTCAACAAATTTTCATAAACAATTTTCAAAAAAAATTTAAGAAAAATTTACTTTTCCTAGAATACAAATTTTCGATTAATTGTTATTTAACATTTTTTTACGAGTGTTTCTGATTTACAAAAACTCTTTGCCAAGAAAACCTATTTGTTTTTGCATTCAAAGAAGAAAAAAAAGATGTTCGCCAAAAGAATAAGACAAAATTTATTCGATCGTAAAATCGTGTCAGTTTCAATAGAGTTTTTTTGGTATGTGACAAAAACAAAATCACTACGTATTATGTTTTATAAATAAGAAATTCAAACAATACATACGCAATTGTACAGATGATACAATACAACTACAACTTCTGCTAGAATTGCTTGTTCAATATGAATAAAGTTTACAATTTTAGCAAGAATTTTCTCAATGACTTTTTTTGTCCATTGAACACACAGAAGTGATGGCAAAAAAAAAAACTTTAAAAACTATCGACATTTACATAAATTGTGGTAGAACATAAAACAAACACCCAGTTAAGCCAGAATTTTAAATATTAAAATAGAAAAAAGAGTTTAAATATTCTTACTGAATGTAGTTTCAGTATTTTAATGTGTGTTTTTAAAATTGATTTACAATGCAGTCATGTTTTATAATGGCGCCATGGTAACACACATTAGAAAAAAAAAGAAATCTTTTTTTTCTATAAAAATAAAAATTTATTCTCTAAATTATTATTATATTTCTAAAATAATGTATTTATGATTATTTCTACATATTAGTTACTAGTAGCAAATACATACATTCATACATTTAAATCTATAGTTATTTTCATTGTGATTATTGTCATTGTCATAACACTAAATAGTAAATTTACCATCATATCAAGTATGTTAAAATTGTATGTAAATTGTAAATTATACTCATAAATTTTATTTAGTTGTCTGGCTTTTTTTGGTGTCATTGTTGTCTACTATTTTTTGCTAAATTCAAATTCTTATTCTTTACAAATTTCTTTTCAATAGAAATTTTTTCTAACAATAGCTTTTTTTCAAATTTTCTATTCTATTAGAATTATCTGGATATGTGGTGTAGTATTATTAGCTTTATGTCTGTTTATATTGAAAATAATAAATATTTTATTTAGTTTTTGAAATTTGCATAATTACCATGGTCAAGCCTATAATGTTGTAGTTTTGTGGGTTATTTTCTGATTTGCGTTTTGTTGTTATTCTTTGAAGTGTGGGGGTTGTAAAAAAGCAATTTAAGTCTAGTTTTCAAAACAAGAAAATTAATTTATTTTTCTTTATTATTTAAAGTTTGTTAATATATATAAAAAACTATAATTGACTCATTTAGAGTCACAGTGCACAGTGGAATGCTGTTAAACTAGGCCTTGAAAACTTACTAGAGCAACTAATATTCACAAATTTTCGATTAATTGGGTGTATAACTCAAAAATGCAGGATTATTTTGATAGAAAATTTTCGATAAAAATCTCTTTTTATAAAAAAATATGCGAAAAAATTCTCTTTTTTAAAGAAAATTTTCAATAAAGGTCTCTTTATGTAGTAAACTTTCGATAAAATCGCTATTTATAGAAAATTTTCTATAAAATTCTCTTTTTATAGAAAATTTTTGTAGAAAATGTTCAAGAAAATCTCTTTTTATAGAAAATTTTCGATAAAATTCAATTTATATAGAAAATTTTCGATAAAATTTCCTTTTTATAGAAAATTTTCGATAAAATTCACTTTTATAGCAAATTTTCAATAAAATTCTCTTTTCAATAAAATTCCCTTTTTCAATAAAATTCTCTTTTTATAGAAAATTTTCGATAAAATCTCTTTTTTATAGAAAATTTTTGATAAAATTCTCTTTTTATAGAAAAATTTTTGATAAAATTCTCTTTTTTATAGAAAATTTTAATAAAATTCTCTTTTTTATAGAAAATTTTTGATAAAATTCTCTTTTTAACAGAAAATTTTTGATAAAATTATCTTTTTTATAGAAATTTTTGATAAAATTCCCTTTTTTATAGAAAATTTTGATAAAATTCTATTTTTTATAGAAAGTTGTCGATAAAATTCTCTTTTTTATAGAAAGTTGTCGATAAAATACTCTTTTTATAGAGAATTTTCGATAAAATTCTCTTTTTTATAGAAAATTTTCAATAAATTCTGTTTTTACAGAAAATTTTCAACAAAATTCTCTTTTTATAGAAAATTTTGGATAAAATTCTCTTTTTTATAGAAAATTTTCGAGAAAATTCTCTTTTTTATAGAAAATTTTCGATAAAACTCTCTTTTTATAGAAAATTTTCGATAAAATTCTCTTTTTTATAGAAAATTTTCGATAAAACTCTCTTTTTATAGAAAATTTTCGATAAAACTCTCTTTTTTATAGAAAATTTTCAATAAAACTCTCTTTTTTATAGAAAATTTTCGATAAAACTCTCTCTTTTATAGAAAATTTTCGATAAAACTCTCTTTTTTATAGAAAATTTTCGATAAAACTCTCTTTTTTATAGAAAATTTTCGATAAAACTCTCTTTTTATAGAAAATTTTCGATAAAACTCTCTTTTTATAGAAATTTTCGATAAAACTCTCTTTTTTATAGAAAATTTTCGATAAAACTCTCTTTTTTTATAGAAAATTTTCGATAAAACTCTCTTTTTTATAGAAAATTTTCGATAAAACTCTCTTTTTTATAGAAAATTTTAGATAAAACTCTCTTTTTATGGAAAATTTTCGATAAAACTCTCTTTTTTATAGAAAATTTTCGATAAAATTTCCTTTTTATCGAGAATTTTCGATAAAATTCTCTTTTCATAGAAATTTTTCGATAAAATTCTCTTTTTATAAAAAATTTTCGATAAAATTCTCTCTTTATAGAAAATTCTCGATAAAATTCTCTTTTTATAGATAAATTTCAATAAAACTTAATTTTTATAGAAAATTTTCGATAAATTTCTCCTTTTTATACAAACTTTTCGATAAAGTTCTCATTTTGATGTTCTCATTTTGAACAGTTTCGATAAAATTTTCTGTTTACAGAAAATTTTCGATAAAAAACTCTATTTATAGCAAATTTTTAATAAAAATCTCTATTTATAGCAAAATTTCGATAATAATTCTTTTATAGAAAATTTTCGATAAAATTGACTTTTTATATAAAAATTTTCGATAAAGTTTTCCTTTTACAGAAAATTTTCGATAAAATTATTTTATAATAAATATTTCAAAAATATTTTATTATAAAAAATTTCACTCTTTATAGAAAAATTTGAAAATCTTTAACTTTTTATGGAAACATTTAAAAAAATGTCTCTTGTAATTGAAAAAATTCTCTCTTTAAAGAGTGTTTTAGAAAATTTTTTCTTAAACTTTTTTTACAGAAAATTTCTTTATAATAAATATTTCAAAAATATTTTATTATAAAAAATTTTACTTTTTATAGAAAAATTTCAAAATCGTTCTCTTTTGATGAAAATTCTTTTTGTTTTATGGAAACATTTAAAAAAAATCTATTGTTATTGAAAAAATTCTCTTTATAAAGAAAGTTTTAAGAAAATTTTTCTTATTTTTTATAAAATATCTATATAAAATTTACGTAAAAATTCTCTTTTTATAGTAAATTTTTAAAACATTTCTTTTTTTATAAAAAAAAATTAAAAGAATTTCTCTTATTTAAGAAACTTTTTCAAAAGTTTATTTTTTTATAGAAAATTTTCAAAAAAATCTAGTTAGAAGAAAGTTTTACAAAATTTATTTTTTTAAAGAAATTTGTATCGAAAATTTTTTAAAATGTTTCATTTTATGGAAAATCTTTCATACATTTTATCTTTAAAACTATTTGTTCAAATATCACAAATCTATTTATAAAAGTTATTAATATCTATCCCAAAAAAACTCCAAATAAAACTAGTTGACATTTCGAAAATTATTCCATCATTATTTTTGTGTGAACTTTTCAACACTGATTTCTCAGTTTTCCTATGCAACACTAACTCTATTCAAAATTTATAGCCACAAATGTCTACAATTAAACATAAATTGTCCATATTAAACATGATTATCAAAAAGCAATTAAATATCGTCTACATTTATAAAACTAAAACCATAAAAATATTAACTTGAACTAATTGCTAAAATTTATTTTTGGGAAAAATATTCATATGACCATTAGCATGACTTAATGGCTAATAGCGATTTTATAAGCATATAAAATCCCAAGTAATAATATTTATTCATAACAGCACACACTCACTCACACCCCCGTGAATGCTAGAGAAATTTTCCAATATGAAAAATCCCTAAAAAATTCAAACATATTGTCCAAAGCAATAAAAAAAAATGCACACATATGATATGCGCATCGTTTTGGTGTGAAAATTTGAAAGAAATGTATAAAATTTTTCAAGGTCTATAAGATTTTATTGGAAAAAGAAAAAGCAAGAAATTTTCTTAAACATTTTACGGTGTCTGTCTGTCTGTCTTTCTGTCTATCTAAAGCCTTTTTATGTGTCATAGAGAATAAGTAAGAAACTTTTTTTGAGTTCTTTTTGGGGTTGCCCTTTTAATAAAATCAAACTCATTTTTCAGTTTTAATGTCTTCAACACATTTCTGGTCTAGCAGTCAGCAAGCTTAGTTAGAGGAGTATTTTTCAATTTTCTGTTTTAGTCTTGAGGGAGGAAGTTTTCCCAAAATTTCATATTAAAGGACATTGTTAAATAAATACTGAAGGTAAGAAAATATAAAATAAAACAAAATCAATTGAATTTAACTTGTATTTGTGTTTTTATATCCTGTTCTATAACGAAATTCACATTTGTTTTATGATGATGAAACACACACCCACACACACTTTCTAGTCCTTATTTGATTCTAATGTAAAATGCACCCCTGGTTTAAAAACGTGTGTTCGATTTGCTCTCTTTCAAACTTCATAAATGTCTGCTGCATTTAATGTGTAAGAGTGAGTCCGTGTGTATGGCTGGGTTTCACATTTACGTAGGTAGACTAAGAAATCCTTTTAAATGTTCAAGTATATATTTTTGATTTGTAAAACTTCTTTTAATTCCATACAAATAGCATAAAGAGAAGTTCGAAGATTTTAAAATTCCAACAAATACGTCAAAATTTTAACAAACTTTTCAGTCTGCCTCCTTATGTTTACCCGACTGCCAATAAGGAATTTCCTTTGCAAAAGTATGTTTCATGTTTTTCCTTACGGTAATAATTGAACATCAACAAAAAACAAAATCACAATCAAAAATACTCAGAGTTTTAATATGTAGTAGTGGGGCTGCATGCGTGGGTTGTTTAGTAATTTTGGCATTTAATGTATTTAGCACGGCGCTTTATGTTGCAGTTAGTGTTCGAAGCACTAACATTAAAAATTCACCCCTTATTTTGTGAATTTTTCAAATGATTTTTGGTTGAATTGTTTTACAGAGAAAAATCAGCCTTAGGCCGCCACATGTTTTTCTAATGGCAAGGGGAAGTAGTGCAAATATGTATATGTGTGTATGTATGTAAGAGTGTGTGTCTCATTGACTAGACATTTTCATTTATTGTAGTTATTTTATAAACATAATTTATGTCAGTCAGTTTGTCTACAACGTACATTGCCAACAATTCAGCGTATATTTCAACAGTAAGTACTAACTACAGCAGAGATTACTAAAATAGTGCCAGTTTGGAAAATTAAAAATATATCTATTAAAGAATAGTGTAGATACTAATACTATTAAAGTAAGTAAATTACAAAAATATTATTTAAAATAAAATTATTGCAAAAATTGGTGCAAAGTGGTTCAGTTCAAGCATAGTTCTAGTTCAGCTTTAGTTCAGTTTTAGTGCAGTTCTAGTTCAGTTCTAGTTCAGTTCTAGTTCAGTTCCAGTTCAGTCCTAGTTCAGTTCTAGTTCAGTTCTAGTTCAGTTCTAGTTCAGTTCTAGTTCAGTTCTAGTTCAGTTCTAGTTCAGTTCTAGTTCAGTTCTAGTTCAGTTCTAGTTCAGTTCTAGTTCAGTTCTAGTTCAGTTCTAGTTCAGTTCTAGTTCAGTTCTAGTTCAGTTCTAGTTCAGTTCTAATTCAGTTCTAGTTCAGTTCGAGTTCAGTTCTAGTTTAGTTCTTGTTCAGTTCTAGTTCAGTTCTAGTTCAGTTCTAGTTCAGTTCTAGTTCAGTTCTAGTTCAGTTCTAGTTCAGTTCTAGTTCAGTTCTAGTTCAGTTCTAGTTCAGTTCTAGTTCAGTTCTAGTTCAGTTCTAGTTCAGTTCTAGTTCAGTTCTAGTTCAGTTCTAGTTCAGTTCTAGTTCAGTTCTAGTTCAGTTCTAGTTCAGTTCTAGTTCAGTTCTAGTTCAGTTCTAGTTCAGTTCTAGTTCAGTTCTAGTTCAGTTCTAGTTCAGTTCTAGTTCAGTTCTAGTTCAGTTCTAGTTCAGTTCTAGTTCAGTTCTAGTTCAGTTCTAGTTCAGTTCTAGTTCAGTTCTAGTTCAGTTCTAGTTCAGTTCTAGTTCAGTTCTAGTTCAGTTCTAGTTCAGTTCTAGTTCAGTTCTAGTTCAGTTCTAGTTCAGTTCTAGTTCAGTTCTAGTTCAGTTCTAGTTCAGTTCTAGTTCAGTTCTAGTTCAGTTCTAGTTCAGTTCTAGTTCAGTTCTAGTTCAGTTCTAGTTCAGTTCTAGTTCAGTTCTAGTTCAGTTCTAGTTCAGTTCTAGTTCAGTTCTAGTTCAGTTCTAGTTCAGTTCTAGTTCAGTTCTAGTTCAGTTCTAGTTCAGTTCTAGTTCAGTTCTAGGTAGTTCTAGGTTAGTTCTAGTTCAGTTCTAGTTCAGTTCTAGTTCAGTTCTAGTTCAGTTCTAGTTCAGTTCTAGTTCAGTTCTAGTTCAGTTCTAGTTCTGTTCTAGTTCTGTTCTAGTTCTGTTCTAGTTCAAGTTCTGTTCTAGTTCTGTTCTAGTTCAAGTTCTGTTCTAATTCTGTTCTAGTTCTGTTCTAGTTCTAGTTCTGTTCTAGTTCTGTTCTAGTTCTGTTCTAGTTCTGTTCTAGTTCTGTTCTAGTTCTGTTCTAGTTCTGTTCTAGTTCTGTTCTAGTTCTGTTCTAGTTCAGTTCTGTTCAGTTCTAGTTCAGTTCTAGTTCTGTTTCTAGTTCTGTTCTAGTTCTGTTCTAGTTCTGTTCTAGTTCTGTTCTAGTTCTGTTCTAGTTCTGTTCTAGTTCTGTTCTAGTTCTGTTCTAGTTCTGTTTTAGTTCTGTTCTGTTCTAGTTCTGTTCTAGTTCTGTTCTAGTTCTGTTTAGTTCTGTTTTAGTTCGTCTGTTCTAGTTCTGTTCTAGTTTGTTCTAGTTCTGTTCTAGTTATGTTCTAGTTCTTTTCTAGTTCTGTTCAAGTTCTGTTCTAGTTCAGTTCTAGTTCAGTTCTAGTTCAGTTCTAGTTCCGTTCTAGTTCAGTTCTAGTTCAGTTCCAGTTCAGTTCTAGTTCAGTTCTAGTTCAGTTCTAGTTCAGTTCTAGTTCAGTTCTAGTTCAGTTCTAGTTCAGTTCTAGTTCAGTTCTAGTTCAGTTCTAGTTCAGTTCTAGTTCAGTTCTAGTTCAGTTCTAGTTCAGTTCTAGTTCAGTTCTAGTTCAGTTCTAGTTCAGTTCTAGTTCAGTTCTAGTTCAGTTCTAGTTCAGTTCTAGTTCAGTTCTAGTTCAGTTCTAGTTCAGTTTTAGTTCAGTTCTAGTTCAGTTCTAGTTCAGTTCTAGTTCAGTTCTAGTTCAGTTCTAGTTCAGTTCTAGTTCAGTTCTAGTTCAGTTCTAGTTCAGTTCTAGTTCAGTTCTAGTTCAGACTTTCTATATCATATTTACACCTGCTATAATTTCACACTTAACTTTACTTCCTCCTATTGATTGCATTACAATGTTTCATGGTCATACCAATATCTTTTTTTTCCACACAAACTGCAATCCACCCATTTATTTTTAAACCCCAAAATAGAAAATAATAAAAGACACAATTATTCTGTTTTCAACCCCAATTTTTTCATTAGAAATATTTTTATATCAAAGTCGATTCTCTCTTCACAACGTAAAAGCAATTTATTTAGCCTTTTTTTCCCCGGACTATAGCATGTGCATATAAAAATACGCTTTTTTTCGGGCTCTTTGGAGAATATTTTATGTTTTGTACAAGAATTTTAAACGATTTTATTTTATTGTATGTTTTACTTATTGCAAAACATGAACGAACAAGTATCTAGTAGATAATATTTCTACTTGTTGTTTTTGTTTTTATTTGTATGCCTTTTCTAGTATAATTTCATGTATTTAAACAAAAACAAGACAAATAAAATAATACCAAAAATTTTTTGTTCTACAATATCCCAACAAACAAATAAATAATGAAAAATATTTTTCTTATTGTTGTTATTTTATTGTACATCCTATTTTCCGTTCATTTTTTTTACCGATGTCAAGGGGGTCCTTAATATTGTTGTTATATCGTGTATTTGACGTTTTTAGTGGATAAAGTGTTTTTCATGTCAAACACTTGTATGTGTGTAATTTTCTCCATAAGGATTTATAAGTTTTTGTGTGTATGCTTATGCTTGTACTGGTGGTAGAGGAAATTAAAATGAATCTTTTTTCCTTTTTGAAAAATTAAATTTATTTAAATTCCTTTTATATTCAGCTTAAATATTTCGAATTGGGGTTTTTGGCACAATAGTTATGCTATTTTAATTTATTTATTTTTGTGTACGTTTTTTGAAAATTAATTTTAACACATTTTTGTGTCTGCATTGAAATTGAGATTATTAAGTAAAACTTTATATCCTATGTTAAGCAGTTAAAAAGAAAATTAACTTCTATCTTAAGAAAATTATTCTGCGTTCAAAAGGTTCTGTTTCACTGCTAGCTAAACTAGTATATCATTATGGGGGTTGCGAGTTCGTATCCCCAGAGACACTGGTCTTTTAAGCTTTTTAACAGTTTTGTAGTCTTAACAACTCAGCTCGCCAAATTAAGATGAACTGTATTTTGTAATATTTTTTATTTTCAAGTAAAAACTATTCATTTGAGAGTTATTCACTTTTAAATCAGTTCTAGTTCAGTTCTAGTTTAGTTCTAGTTCAGTTCTAGTTCAGTTCTAGTTCAGTTCTAGTTCAGTTCTAGTTCAGTTCTAGTTCAGTTCTAGTTCAGTTCTAGTTCAGTTCTAGTTCAGTTCTAGTTCAGTTCTAGTTCAGTTCTAGTTCAGTTCTAGTTCAGTTCTAGTTCAGTTCTAGTTCAGTTCTAGTTCAGTTCTAGTTCAGTTCTAGTTCAGTTCTACTTCAGTTCTAGTTCAATTCTACTTCAGTTCTAGTTCAGTTCTACTTCAGTTCTAGTTCAGTTCTACTTCAGTTCTAGTTCAGTTCTACTTCAGTTCTAGTTCAGTTCTACTTCAGTTCTAGTTCAGTTCTACTTCAGTTCTAGTTCAGTTCTACTTCAGTTCTAGTTCAGTTCTACTTCAGTTCTAGTTCAGTTCTACTTCAGTTCTAGTTCAGTTCTAGTTCAGTTCTAGTTCAGTTCTAGTTCAGTTCTAGTTCAGTTCTAGTTCAGTTTAGTTCAGTTCTAGTTCAGTTCTAGTTCCAGTTCTAGTCCAGTTCTAGTTCAGTTTAGTTCAGTTCTAGTCCAGTTCTAGTCCAGTTCTAGTTCAGTTCTAGTTCAGTTCTACTTCAGTTTCTAGTTCAGTTCTACTTCAGTTCTAGTCAGTTCTAGTTCCAGTTCTAGTTCAGTTCTAGTCCAGTTCTAGTTCAGTTCTAGTTCAGTTCTAGTTCAGTTCTAGTTCAGTTCTACTTCAGTTCTAGTACTTCAGTTCTAGTTCAGTTCTAGTTCAGTTCTAGTTCAGTTCTAGTTCAGTTCTAGTTCAGTTCTAGTTCAGTTCTAGTTCAGTTCTAGTTCAGTTCTAGTTCAGTTCTAGTTCAGTTCTAGTTCAGTTCTAGTTCAGTTCTAGTTCAGTTCTAGTTCAGTTCTAGTTCAGTTCTAGTTCAGTTCTAGTTCAGTTCTAGTTCAGTTCTAGTTCAGTTCTAGTTCAGTTCTAGTTCAGTTCTAGTTCAGTTCTAGTTAGTTCTAGTTCAGTTCTAGTTCAGTTCTAGTTCAGTTCTAGTTCAGTTCTAGTTCAGTTCTAGTTCAGTTCTAGTTCAGTTCTAGTTCAGTTCTAGTTCAGTTCTAGTTCAGTTCTAGTTTTTCAGTTCTAGTTCAGTTCTAGTTCAGTTCTAGTTCAGTTCTAGTTCAGTTCTAGTTCAGTTCTAGTTCAGTTCTAGTTCAGTTCTAGTTCAGTTCTAGTTCAGTTCTAGTTCAGTTCTAGTTCAGTTCTAGTTCAGTTCTAGTTCAGTTCTAGTTCAGTTCTAGTTCAGTTCTAGTTCAGTTTCTAGTTCAGTTCTAGTTCAGTTCTAGTTCAGTTCTAGTTCAGTTCTAGTTCAGTTCTAGTTCAGTTCTAGTTCAGTTCTAGTTCAGTTCTAGTTCAGTTCTAGTTCAGTTCTAGTTCTAGTTCTAGTCTTCTAGTTCAGTTCTAGTTCAGTTCTAGTTCAGTTCTAGTTCAGTTCTAGTTCAGTTCTAGTTCAGTTCTAGTTCATTCTAGTTCAGTTCTAGTTCAGTTCTAGTTCAGTTCTAGTTCAGTTCTAGTTCAGTTCTAGTTCAGTCTAGTTCAGTTCTAGTTCAGTTCTAGTTCAGTTCTAGTTCAGTCTAAGTTCAGTTCTAGTTCAGTTCTAGTTCAGTTCTAGTTCAGTTCTAGTTCAGTTCTAGTTCAGTTCTAGTTCAGTTCTAGTTCATTTCTAGTTCAGTTCTAGTTCAGTTCTAGTTCAGTTCTAGTTCAGTTCTAGTTCAGTTCTAGTTCAGTTCTAGTTCAGTTCTAGTTCAGTTCAGTTCTAGTTCTAGTTCAGTTCTAGTTCAGTTCTAGTTCTAGTTCAGTTCTAGTTCAGTTCTAGTTCAGTTCTAGTTCTAGTTCTAGTTCAGTTCTAGTTCAGTTCTAGTTCAGTTCTAGTTCAGTTCTAGTTCAGTTCTAGTTCAGTTCTAGTTCAGTTCTAGTTCAGTTCTAGTTCAGTTCTAGTTCAGTTCTAGTTCCGTTCTAGTTCCGTTCTAGTTCCGTTTTAGTTCAGTTCTAGTTCAGTTCTTGTTGAGTTCTAGCTCAGTTCTAGTTCAGTTCATATAATTTTCCTGATAACTGGCTGTGCTAGCCTTTAAAAAGAGATCTACAAATGTTGCTCTATATAGGATTGGTCGCCTACACTTGTAAACCTTAATAAAATATTTAATTTCAATAAGAAAATTATAGGGATAGTTTGTTTAGTCATAAGTTCGTAAAAAAATATATTTTTCCCTCAATGTCAATATAGGCGGAATTTTCAGGCCAATAATCCCAATTTCATAATCTATACATGTCTCAATCAATTATGTTTAATAAGTTAAAGTTTAATAACCTTTTTCGTGCAAAAAATACAAGTAAACAAATAAACGAAAAAAAAAAAACTCCTTTATGCTTCCAAACATAAGCGAATTTTTTTAGTGTAAAAACTGAAGAAAAAAGGAAAAGATACTGAACTGTTGTGAGTCACACCCATAATTTTGTTTGTTCTTTTTTTAAAGTATTTGATGATGTTCGGGGTTTATTGTGTGTTTTATATTTTTGTTTTTTTACTCGATTTGACTCTGCAATAATAAGTAAAAACTTTTTGTATTTTTTTTTTTAGAAATAAAAGTTGTTTTAGTTTTGTTTTTGTTATGAATAAAAAAAACGGACGTGCAATGGTCATGAAATTTGCAGTAAAATTAAGAAAATAATGACAGGAAAACAAAAACAACAAGAACCATGACGAAATAAGCTTTCCATACACACTTCAGCCAAAGCCAGCAGTTTTATTTTTGTTTTCTTAGTCTGCTTGTCAGTTTTCAGTTTTTTACTTCTTTTAGACGGTTGTAAAAAGCCTTAAATCTGCCGAATGCCAAAAAAATAAAAGTTAAATAAAATTTGCAAAAAAAAGTTTAAAATTACATATAAAAATAAGAAAAAAAAAAGACAGGCATTTTATTGTGTTGACCATGTTAAAATTTGCATTGTGGTCAAAAGATATGAAATGATTTAAACCTGCAGTAAGGGAATTATTAACCTTAACCCATTTCTTTCAGCATGACATTACTAAAATCTTGCAAAAATTCTGGTAAAGTTTTGCATTTTTTTTAATAAAAAAAACTTTTAAATAAAACGTATTTCAATTACTTTTCAATTTAGTTAATCGGGGAAATTTTAAAAAATTTATTTAAAATTATTTCCCAGCATTATTTTTCAATTTAGTCATTAATTTTAAAAAGTTTTTCCCAAAATTAGTTTCTCATACTATTATCTTTATTACGCTGCTCTTTTCCCTACAGCATTTGTCACAACAAAACTTATCTAAAGCTTTAATTAACTGCAAAAAAATTTAATGATACAACAAAATTTACGACCACACATGTTAAAAAAAAAAACTTTTTATTTTTGTTACAACATCTGAACTTTAAAATTGTAGATACATTACAAGTTGTTGTAGTAGAAACATTAAAAAAATTAAAAAAAAAAGAAAAAAAATCTCATCATGTAAAAATATCAACCATAAAACTGTAAAATGTGAAGAAAAGTCAATTTGGTTTCACTATTCAAGTGTAGAAAATCCTTTTAATGCACTTTAACTGAACAACCAACCAACGACCAACCCATTCATTCATTCAACCAACCACTGAAGTCAAGTCAACCATCGAAAAGAACATGTTTCTAACAGGGATTTTACAAATATAGTACATAGACTGCATTGTTCCTCGCTCGGATCATTGTGATGTCATTGTTGAAAGATACAAAAAAAAAAAACTAACAAAATAGAAAAGAAAAAGATTTATTTTTATGATTTGGCATGAAAAAGAATTACAAATTTGTAAAAAAAATTACACCGGAGAGTGGGTATGGTTGGTAAAAAAATATTCCTAGGAAAACTACTTCAGAAGTTTGTCTGAGAAATGGAACAAAACAGATATTTATTTGTTCAAAAAAATTTAGTTTGATATGAATTGATGGGTTCTCATGTTTAGTCATAGTATATAGTCTATAGTCTAGTCTATAGTCTAGTAGTCTAGTCTATAGTCTAGTCTATAGTCTAGTCTATAGTCTAGTCTATAGTTAGTCCTAGTTAGTCTAGTTATAGTCTAGGTCTGCTATAAGTCTAGTCTATAGTCTAGTCTATAGTCTAGTCTATAGGTCTATGTCAGTTATGTCTAGTCTATGTCTAGTCTATAGTCTAGTCTATAGTCTAGTCTATAGTCTAGTCTATAGTCTAGTCTATAGTCTAGTCTATAGTCTAGTCTATAGTCTAGTCTATAGTCTAGTCTATAGTCTAGTCTATAGTCTAGTCTATAGTCTAGTCTATAGTCTAGTCTATAGTCTAGTCTATAGTCTAGTCTATAGTCTAGTCTATAGTCTAGTCTATAGTCTAGTCTATAGTCTAGTCTATAGTCTAGTCTATAGTCTAGTCTATAGTCTAGTCTAAAGTCTAGTCTAGAGTCTAGTCTATAGTCTAGTCTATAGTCTAGTCTAAAGTCTAGTCTAGAGTCTAGTCTATAGTCTAGTCTATAGTCTAGTCTATAGTCTAGTCTAGTCTATAGTCTAGTCTAGTCTATAGTCTAGTCTATAGTCTAGTCTATAGTCTAGTCTATAGTCTAGTCTATAGTCTAGTCAATAGTCTAGTCTATAGTCTAGTCTATAGTCTAGTCTATAGTCTAGTCTATAGTCTAGTCTATAGTCTAGTCTATAGTCTAATCTATAGTCTAGTCTATAGTCTAGTCTATAGTCTAGTCTATAGTCTAGTCTATAGTCTAGTCTATAGTCTAGTCTATAGTCTAGTCTATAGTCTAGTCTATAGTCTAGTCTATAGTCTAGTCTATAGTCTAGTCTATAGTCTAGTCTATAGTCTAGTATAGTCTAGTCTATAGTCTAGTCTATAGTCTAGTCTATAGTCTAGTCTATAGTCTAGTCTATAGTCTAGTCTATAGTCTAGTCTATAGTCTAGTCTATAGTCTAGTCTATAGTCTAGTCTCTAGTATAGTCTATAGTCTAGTCTATAGTCTAGTCTATAGTCTAGTCTATAGTCTAGTCTATAGTCTAGTCTATAGTCTAGTCTATAGTCTAGTCTATAGTCTAGTCTATAGTCTAGTCTATAGTCTAGTCTATAGTCTAGTCTATAGTCTAGTCTATAGTCTAGTCTATCGTCTAGTCTATAGTCTAGTCTATAGTCTAGTCTATAGTCTAGTCTATAGTCTAGTCTATAGTCTAGTCTATAGTCTAGTCTATAGTCTAGTCTATAGTCTAGTCTATAGTCTAGTCTATAGTCTAGTCTATAGTCTAGACTATAGTCTAGTCTATAGTCTAGTCTATAGTCTAGTCTATAGTCTAGTCTGTAGTCTAGTCTATAGTCTAGTCTATAGTCTAGTCTATAGTCTAGTCTATAGTCTAGTCTATAGTCTAGTCTATAGTCTAGTCTATAGTCTAGTCTATAGTCTAGTCTATAGTCTAGTCTATAGTCTAGTCTATAGTCTAGTCTATAATCTAGTCTATAATCTAGTCTATAGTCTAGTCTATAGTCTAGTCTATAGTCTAGTCTATAGTCTAGTCTATAGTCTAGTCTATAGTCTAGTCTATAGTCTAGTCTATAGTCTAGTCTATAGTCTAGTCTATAGTCTAGTCTAGTCTATAGTCTAGTCTAGTCTATAGTCTAGTCTATAGTCTAGTCTATAGTCTAGTCTATAGTCTAGTCTATAGTCTAGTCTATAGTCTAGTCTATAGTCTATTCTAGTCTATAGTCTAGTCTAGTCTATAGTCTAGTCTATAGTCTAGTCTATAGTCTAGTCTATAGTCTAGTCTATAGTCTAGTCTATAGTCTAGTCTATAGTCTAGTCTATAGTCTAGTCTATAGTCTAGTCTATAGTCTAGTCTATAGTCTAGTCTATAGTCTAGTCTATAGTCTAGTCTATAGTCTAGTCTATAGTCTAGTCTATAGTCTAGTATTAGTCTAGTCTATAGTCTAGTCTATAGTCTAGTCTATAGTCTAGTCTATAGTCTAGTCTATAGTCTAGTCTATAGTCTAGTCTATAGTCTAGTCTATAGTCTAGTCTATAGTCTAGTCTATAGTCTAGTCTATAGTCTAGTCTATAGTCTAGTCTATAGTCTAGTCTATAGTCTAGTCTATAGTCTAGTCTATAGTCTAGTCTATAGTCTAGTCTATAGTCTAGTCTATAGTCTAGTCTATAGTCTAGTCTATAGTCTAGTCTATAGTCTAGTCTATAGTCTAGTCTATAGTCTAGTCTATAGTCTAGTCTATAGTCAGTCTATAGTCTAGTCTGTAGTCTAGTCTATAGTCTAGTCTATAGTCTAGTCTATAGTCTAGTCTATAGTCTAGTCTATATTCTAGTCTGTAGTCTAGTCTATAGTCTAGTCTATAGTCTAGTCTATAGTCTAGTCCATTGTCTAGTCCATAGTCTAGTCTATAGTCTAGTCTATAGTCTAGTCTATAGTCTAGTCTATAGTCTAGTCTATAGTCTAGTCTATAGTCTAGTCTATAATCTAGTCTATAGTCTAGTCTATAGTCTAGTCTAAAGTCTAGTCTATAGTCAAATCTATAGTCTAGTCTATAGTCTAGTCCATAGTCTAGTCTATAGCCTAGTCTATAGTCTAGTCCATAGTCTAGTACATTATCTAGTCTATAGTCTAGTCTAGTCTATAGTCTAGTCTATAGTCTAGTCTATAGTCTATTCTATAGTCTAGTCCATAGTCAAGTCTATAGTCTAGTCTATAGACTAGTCTATAGGCTAGTCTATAGTCTAGTCTCTAGTATAGTCTCTAGTCTAGTCTCTAGTCTAGTCTCTAGTCTAGTCTCTAGTCTAGTCTTTAGTCCAGTCTATAGTCTAATATATAGTCTAGTCTAAGGTCTAGTCTATAGTCTAGTCTATAGTCTAGTCTATAGTCTAGTCTAGTCTAGTCTATAGTCTAGTCTATAGTCTAGTCTATAGTCTAGTCTATAGTCTAGTCTATAGTCTAGACTATAGTCTAGTCTATAGTCTAGTCTATAGTCTAGTCTATAGTCTAGTCTGTAGTCTAGTCTATAGTCTAGTCTATAGTCTAGTCTATAGTCTAGTCTATAGTCTAGTCTATAGTCTAGTCTATAGTCTAGTCTATAGTCTAGTCTATAGTCTAGTCTATAGTCTAGTCTATAGTCTAGTCTATAGTCTAGTCTATTAGTCTATAATCTAGTCTATAAGTCTAGTCTATAGTCTAGTCTATAGTCTAGTCTATAGTCTAGTCTATAGTCTAGTCTATAGTCTAGTCTATATGTCTAGTCTATAGTCTAGTCTAGTCTATAGTCTAGTCTATAGTCTAGTCTATAGTCTAGTCTATAGTCTAGTCTATTAGTCTAGTCTATAGTCTAGTCTATAGTCTAGTCTATAGTCTAGTTCTATAGTCTAGTCTATAGTCTAGTCTATAGTCTAGTCTATAGTCTAGTCTATAGTCTAGTCTATAGTCTAGTCTATAGTCTAGTCTATAGTCTAGTCTATAGTCTAGTCTATAGTCTAGTCTATAGTCTAGTCTATAGTCTAGTCTATAGTCTAGTCTATAGTCTAGTCTATAGTCTAGTCTATAGTCTAGTCTATAGTCTATAGTCTAGTCTATAGTCTAGTCTATAGTCTAGTCTATAGTCTAGTCTATAGTCTAGTCTATAGTCTAGTCTATAGTCTAGTCTATAGTCTAGTCTATAGTCTAGTCTATAGTCTAGTCTATAGTCTAGTCTATAGTCTAGTCTATAGTCTAGTCTATAGTCTAGTCTATAGTCTAGTCTATAGTCTAGTCTATAGTCTAGTCTATAGTCTAGTCTATAGTCTAGTCTATAGTCTAGTCTATAGTCTAGTCTATAGTCTAGTCTATAGTCTAGTCTATAGTCTAGTCTATAGTCTAGTCTATAGTCTAGTCTATAGTCTAGTCTATAGTCTAGTCTATAGTCTAGTCTATAGTCTAGTCTATAGTCTAGTCTATAGTCTAGTCTATAGTCTAGTCTATCTAGTCTATAGTCTAGTCTATAGTCTAGTCTATAGTCTAGTCTATAGTCTAGTCTGTAGTCTAGTCTATAGTCTAGTCTATAGTCTAGTCTATAGTCTAGTCTATAGTCTAGTCTATAGTCTAGTCTATATTCTAGTCTGTAGTCTAGTCTATAGTCTAGTCTATAGTCTAGTCTATAGTCTAGTCCATTGTCTAGTCCATAGTCTAGTCTATAGTCTAGTCTATAGTCTAGTCTAGTCTATAGTCTAGTCTATAGTCTAGTCTAGTAGTCTATAATCTAAGTCTAGTAGTCTATAGTCTAGTCTAAAGTCTAGTCTATAGTCAAATCTATAGTCTAGTCTATAGTCTAGTCCATAGTCTAGTCTATAGCCTAGTCTATAGTCTAGTCCATAGTCTAGTACATTATCTAGTCTATAGTCTAGTCTAGTCTATAGTCTAGTCTATAGTCTAGTCTATAGTCTATTCTATAGTCTAGTCCATAGTCAAGTCTATAGTCTAGTCTATAGACTAGTCTATAGGCTAGTCTATAGTCTAGTCTCTAGTATAGTCTCTAGTCTAGTCTCTAGTCTAGTCTCTAGTCTAGTCTCTAGTCTAGTCTTTAGTCCAGTCTATAGTCTAATATATAGTCTAGTCTAAGGTCTAGTCTATAGACTAGGCTATAGTCTAGTTTATAGAAAATTACTTTACCATTTTCTTATAAGTTAGTACCATTTTAAAAAAATCAATTTTCTATGCCTGGTCAAAAGATTTTTTTACTTTCTTAACTAATTTCTAAATTAAGTGGATTCCCTTAATATTAAGTACTATATATCGAAAACAATAACTGTTTGTCTGGCTCCCTTTTCCTCCGATTGTGTGGTTTAAAGAAAGTAAACTTTATGTTTATGTCTTAAAACAAACTTATGGTTTATGTTGTTGTCGTCGTCGTATTTTTTATACTATAAACATTTTTCTTCTACTTATTACATTTATAACATTTAAACATAAAACCACAATATTTTTTTTCTATATCTACCTCAACAACTTCTAATAATACCTTAAGTGAGTGAGCATTTATTGCAACGAAACTTTAGTATCAATGTTTGTTGATGCATTTTACACTAAAAATGCTTGAATAAGCAATTTAGTTTTAAGTTTGTAAAACTAATAATGATCATTAAGATCATTATTTACCACAGTATGTTCTAACATAAATTCTATTGTTGTTGTACCTGAACTTTGAAACCGGTTTAACTTAATCAAGCGACCCGATGAAAGATGCGCTTTATAGTTTTCATCTGCACTTCAAACAAAATGCACTCAAATGAATGTTACAATTTTTAAATAACAAAAACAAAAAGAAAGAAACTACAGCCATATAAAACAGACTAAGCTAATCTTTTAACCACAAATAAAAAAACATAAAATTACCGTTATATGTATCTGCTGGATGCACTCGAAAAAAAGAAGGAACCAACAGAAACAAAGCCAACCAGCTAAACTAATAGCATTTAATACTATTTTACTGAATTACGGTTAACAAAAAAGTCTATAGTCTAAACTCCAAAACAAAAACTAACCAGAGGGATCGAGCCAGCAACCAACTTTTAAACAATAAGTGAAAGGTCGTTCAATTGTTTCATAGCTGTTGATATTCTCTCCTGCTCTCTGGAGATCTTTATTAAAAAAGCAACATACATTTTTAACGGAAAGTTATGGTTTAAATAAACGTTTTTTTTTTTGTTTAAAGTTTAAACCAATAAACAAATTTTAAACTCGTAGCAGCTATTGTTTAGTGCAGTCGTATTTGGAAAATGTTAGTTGTTACAACTTTGTAATACTGTTGGTTATTAAAATTTATTTTTCAGTTGGTTAAGCGCATGTGCACAAGCTTTTTCTTTTAGGTTTTTCTTTTATTATATTCAAACATTTTTAGACCACAATTAGTTTTTGTTTTCTATGGTTTTTTAATAAATGCATTTTCATTTAATTACATATTAAAAATTTGAAGTTGTAACCAAGAAATGAAAAAAAAGCAAAATATTTAATGCTTTAATGATTTTAAAGCTGAATGCTTTGGGTTTATATTTTCACAAAGAATTGTATTAAGTTTTACAAGTTTAAATCGTTAAAATTGAGCAAACTATAACCGAATTACTATAGAATTGTCTTTAGAAGTGACGACTGATCTATAATCTCTCTACCATGTAGATCGTTCTATAATCTTTTAACTACAGATCAGTCTAAGAACTTTCTCTCACCGATCGTTCTATAGCATATCTCAACTATATATTTACAGTTCTCTAGACTTTAAATCGTTTCTCGTCCATAGATTAGTCTATAGTCTCTCTACAATGGATCATTCTATAGTCTATCGGCTATACATCAATGTATTGCCTCTCGACCATAGATTTTTCAAAAGTTACTCGACTAAATGTAGACTATAGATCGTTCTCTTGAATATAGATCCTTTGTAGTCTATCTACCATGAAGATCGTTATATTATCTTTTGATTATAGATCAGGTTATCACAACTATAGATCAGTATATATTCTCTGGGCTATAAATCGTTTCTTGCTCATACATTAGACTATAGCCTCTCTACAGTGGATCGTTCTGTAGTCTCACAACTATAGATCAGTCTATAGTCTATATAGTATTCCGACTATAGATTGTTTAATTTTCTTTCGATTATAGACCGTTCTATAGTCTTTGGACTTTAGATCGTTGAATAGCCTCTAAACTATAGATCGTTCAAAAGTTACTCGACTATATGTAGAAGATCATATCAATCATTCCACATTCTTTCGTTTTCTTGAATCTCTTGAATATAGATCTTTTTAGTCTATCTACCATGAAGATCGTTATATTATCTTTTGATTATAGGTTATCTCAACTATAGATCAGTATATAATCTCTAGGCTATAAATCGTTTCTTGCTCATACATTAGTCTATAGTCTCTTTATAGTGGATCGTTCTGTAGTCTCACTACAATAGATCAGTCTATAGTCTATATAGTGTCCCGACTATAGATCGTTCAATAATCTTTCGAATATAGATCGTTCTATAGTCTTTTGACTTTAGATCGTTGTATTGATAATATCTCGACTATAAACCGATCTGCAGTATCTTAACTATATAAATTTCTTTAATTTCTAAACTATAGATCGGCCTATAGTCTCTCGATTATAGATCGTTATATAGTTTCTCGACCACAGATTTTCTATTTCAGTCAATAAAAGACATATATAAATTGTTCTTTTGACTATTTATCCGGAAACTATAGATCTCGACTGTAAATCGTTCTATTGTTTTTTTAAAGATCGTTCTCCCTACTACAACCATCTATAGTTTCTCGACTATTTCTGTAGTTTTTCGACTACAGATCAGTCTATAGTTTCTCGACTATAGATCAGTCTATAGTATCCCTACTACAACCCTTTTTGAAGTCCATCGAGTATAGATTGTTCTACAGTCTCTCCATTAGAGATCAGTCTGTAGTCTATCGGGAGCAGATCAGTCTACAGTCTCTCGAATATAGATCTGTAAGTAGTATATAGACTATAAATCGGTCTATAGAAGAGCCTAAAGTCTCCCAACTATCGATCAGTCTATAGCCTCTCAAATACTGATCAGTCTTTAGGCTTTTGACCATAGATCAGTCTATAGTTTCCCAACATTTATTGTTCTTTAATCGAGAGAATATATTTTTTTTAATAGAAAAAGTAAATTAATCAATTGTCACTTGGAAATATTTATTCAATATCTTTGTTACATATAACTGATTGAATCAGATTGTGACACTGATTACTATTAAAAATCAATAAAGCTTTACAAAATTATCTAAGTATGATAAAATAAAACGACTAAGTGTCTACAACACCCTTATTTGCAATTCATTATTGCAACATTTATTTGCCAAAAATTTTATTGGCTCTTGTTCAGAAATTATTGTGAAAAATGTAAAGACAATAAAATCCTTATCACTCTTTAGATAAGATTGTTTTATATCGTAACATATATGTATTTATTATTTATCAGATTTTTATATACAAGTATTTTCAATCAATATAAATCATATCATTATCAATTTACGCCCGCAAACTGAGGACAGGCGGGCTGCTTAACTATTTGTTATAAATAAATATTGATATCATGTTATTTTACTTATGTGAATTAGTTCATTCTTGCTTTTATCAGTTTTCCAGTGAAATTGTGTTTTTTTTTTTTTGCAGATATTGATTTAACCCTCTTTAGAAATTAATCATGATGTCACACGTTTTGCAAAAAAATTAAACTTTGAAAATGAAATGAATTTCATATGATCGTTTTTATGAAATACTTAAATGCGTTTTGTGATAAGTACGATTATTTGAGCTCAAGACTATTGGCACAGATAGTAGACGTTAGTGTTTACTTTTTTATGATTCTTATTTGCTGTTTTCATTTATAATCAGAAAAACAAATGTTGACTTTTTAATGAAGTTTCCTGACCTACACTCTTTATTGCCACGTTATGTTTGCATAAAGAAGAAGTTTTTATGGAAGTGGTTGATCTAGCAAAAGATCAGCCTAGATCTTCCTAGGCTATAGATCAGTCTATTTTCGCTAGACTATAGATCCGTCTGTACTTTCTGCTATACTCCAGATTAGTCAATTGTCTTTAGACTTTTGATCTCTCGACTAATGATCAATCTGCAGACTTTGGTCTATAGATCAGTTTATAGATAACAGATCAGTCTATAGACTAATGATCAGTCTGTAGTATTCTCTAGAAGATAGATATGTAAAACAATCTCTACGATGTATATAGTGGAGATTGACCCATTACCCCATTAAATTGATCTTCATCTCTCGACTAATGATCAATCTGCAGACTTTGGCCTATAGATCAGTTTATAGATAACAGATCAGTCTGTAGACTAATGATCAGTCTGTACTATTCTCTAGAAGATAGATATGTAAAACAATCTCTACGATGTATATAGTGGAGATTGACCCTTTACCACATTAAATTGATCTTCATATAAAATGCTAAACCTGCAACCGTGTCCTACCCATAAAAAACTTTAATCTGACAAATTATGTGTTAATTTCACTCTTGGCTATTTCGTCCACAAAATGATCAATGATCATCCCTGGCCAGTCTTTGTCATTCATTATGCTCATATAAATATTTAGGAACGAATAGATCTTCTTCACTTTGCGTTCTTCTTTTTTTCTGTAAGACAGTTAAGGCGTGTGTAATAAATCATCATCATGATGTTCATAATTTTTGAGTTTTTCTCTTCATTTGTCTTCAGCCTTTAATGAGGGAAGTCAAAATGTACAGCGAATGGCTTAAGACAATATTTTATAATCTTTGACTTTAATCAGTTGCTGTTGTTTTTCTCTTTCTACTTTATTCAAGATCTTTAAAGTATTACACAAACATTAATATAAAAAAAAAACTCTTTTTTGCCTTATTCTATAAGTATCTTGTGCGTATAATTTAAAAATATGTTTTGTATATAAAAATCTCGTTAAATAAAAAGTTTATTAAATGCCTCATTAAGATTATGAAATATTTATGTTTGAAATATGTTTTCACTAGTAGTGACAAGCAGCAAAAGAAATGATGAATTGTATAATTTTCGGATTCATTTTCATTATGACTTTTTATTTTATAAATGGTTGTTGTAATTGGATGCTTGTTGAGCGAGATCACTCATTAAGAAGTTGTGAGAGAAGAGTTAATTTGAATTGGAAAATTTTCCCATAGTCGAGATAGTAAGGAGAACTTTGTGATTATATTGGTTCTCGCTATAGGTACATAGATCAGGGAGTAAAAAAGTCTCTAGGCATAAGATCAGTCTGTAGTCTTTCAGGTATAGATCAGTCTGTAGTCTTTTGACTATAGATCAAGTTGTAGTCACTCAATTGTCCCATTAATATCAATCAGTATGCGGTCTCTCTCTACTATAGATTACTTGTAATATTTAACTATTGATCAGTCTACTATTTTGTCTATAGATCACCGGATTATAAAATAGTATGTTACTCTCAACTATAAATCAGTCGATCATATATCGGTCTTTATTCTCTAGATTATAGATCAGTCTGTGGTCTTTCGACATTCGACAAAGGATCAGTCATTAATCTCTCGTTTGGTAAAGATTAGTCAATAGTTCCTTAATTATAGATCATTCTGTATATCAAGCTATTCCCTCTAAATTATCTTACGAATATCGAACAGTATGAAGTCTCTCTGCTATAGATCACGCTTAGTCTCCGGATTATAGAAAAATCTGTAAACTCTCGACTATAAATAGGTCTAGAGTCTCAAATATAGAAAAGTATGTAGTCTCTTTACTATGGACTAGTTTGTAGTCTCCACATCTATAGTGTCTCTACATCTGCACAATTTCGACTATGTATCGATCACAGAACTGTAGACGCAAGATTATAGATCAGTCGTCGACTATAGAAAGTAGAAAGATCAGTCAGTATTATATCGATTATAGATTAGTTTCTAGTCTCTCGTCTAGAGATCAGTCCGTAGTTTAACTATAGATCATCCTAAAGATCTTTCGACTAAAGATCTTTTTTGAATCTTCAGACAACAGATCAATCTTTTGACTATAGAAATATCTGTAGTCTACGGAGAATAGAATAATCTATTATTTCGCGACTATAAATAATCTGCATAACGATCATAGATCGATCTGTAATTTCTCGAATACAGAAATGTCTGTAGTCTCTTTACTATGGATCAGTCAATTATATCTGTACTTTTACAACCATGTATCGATCATAGATCAATCTGTAGTCTTTACATTGCAGACCAGTCTTCGACTATAGATCAGAACATAATCACTACTTTATAGTCTTCTCATCATAGATCATAAATCGATCTGTAGTCTCTCAAATACAGACAAGTTTATAGTCTATTATGGATCAGTCTGTAGTCTCCACATCTGTAGTCTCTATATCTATATCGATCATAGATCAACCTGCATTCTTTAGAATGTAGATCAGTCTTCGACTATGGATCAGAACATAATCTCAACTTTATAGTATGCCTGTCTCTCTGTCGATCAGTCTGTATTCTGTCGATTATTACATAGATCAGTTTCTAGTCTTTCCTCTATAGATCAGTCTGTAGGCTTTAGGTTTTAGATAAGTCTGAAACTATTTGACTATAGATCACCCTGTTTCCATGTTTCGACTAAAGATCATTCTTTAATCTCTTGACTATAGATCTCCCACTTAAGTTTCTGTTATCTCTAGAGTCTAGACTATAGATCAGTCAGTAGTCCGTTGAGATTTTAATCAAAATCAAATTATTTTAAATACAATTTTTTACTAAAAAAATCAAATTTTTCTAAAAATTAAGTTTTTTAAAATTTGTACTAAAAATTAAGTTTTTTGCTAAAAAATCTAATTTTTCACTAAAAAAAACAATTTTTGACCAAAAATCAAAATTTCCACTTAAAATCCAATTTTTCAACAAAAATCTAAATTTTCATTAAAAATTTTCACTAAAAATTCAATTTTTCAACAAAAATCAAAATTTTCACTTAAAATCATATTTTTTACAAAAAAATCTAAATTTTCTAAAAATTAAGTTTTTTAAAATTTGAAATAAAAATTAAATTTTTTGCTAAAAATCTAATTTTTCACTACAAATACAATTTTTTGCCAAAAATCAAAATTTTCACTTAAAATTCAATTTTTCACCAAAAATCAAAATTTTCACAAAAAATCCAATTTTTCACCAACAATCAAAATTTTCAGTAAAAATTCAATTTTTCACCAAAAATCAAAATTTTCACTAAAATCATATTTTTTAAAAAAATCAAATTTTTCTAAAAATTAAGTTTTTTAAAATTTGTACTAAAAATTAGTTTTTTGCTAAAAATCAAATTTTTCTAAAAATTAAGTTTTTTAAAATTATTACTAAAAATTAAGTTTTTTGCTAAAAATCAAATTTTTCACTACAAATACAATTTTTTACCAAAAATCAAAATTTTCACTTAAAATCCAATTTTCAACCAAAAATCAAAATTTTCACAAAAAATCAAAATTTTCACTAAAATTAAAATTTTCACTAAAAATCCAATTTTTCACTAAAAAATCAATAAGAAAAACAATTATTCAACGATAATACAATTATTCCCTAAAAGTTAAAATTTTCACAAGAAAACCGATTTTGTTAAGAACTTAATGTTCAATTCGATTATGAGAACTTCCCATTAACCCCTTCATGATTGATTAATTTTAGGCTCCAATGAAATTATGTCTCAAATCAACCAAAAGAATCATATTTACTTATTCAACTTAAAATATGATTACTTGTTCAAAATTCTTTTAAAACTGCCATTATTTGTCATCTCTATTGATGTTGTAAATAGACCACAAATTATTTCATGGTTGTAACAACTCGAGTATGTGAAAAAAACAAAATTCAACACAAAACTACAACAATTATCACCATGACAAGAAAGTGTTAATTATTTTAAGTCTCTAGAATCTGTGAAAAGTTTTTGTTTGAACACAAAGTAGAAAGAAATTTTCTTTTTTTTTTTTTTTCTTTCAAATCGAATAATTCTTATTGTTGCGTCATTTTGTAATTTAAACTAAAGTGAGGAAAAAATCCAAATTTTTACTATTTGTAGAGAATTTTACAAAGCTTTTTTATTCACGGTGCCCTAATTTTAGTTTTATTGATAAAAAATTTAGGGAAATAATTATTTTTAGATTAAGTTTTGTGTAAAAATTTGTAAAATTTGTTTGTTAAGTCTGCGGTAGTCCAAATTAATTAGAGGATGCTTAAATGAGCAGTTTTTTTTTGGAGTAGAAGATTATAGGTGAGGAAATGCTTGTTTGTAGGTAAAAAAAGTAAGAAAATTTATTAAAGTTCTTTTGAGTCTAGCGTAAGCTTTTTTATTTCAAATAATTAATTGTTAAGCGGTTCATTTGTGTGGTCTTATAATAAGCTTAATAATGTAATATGATACTTAACATAATTTGATTTAATTAGCTTTAGGAAATAATCTGGAAAAAGCTATATGTATTACAAAGTTAATTTTAAATAGCTTCCGGTAAAAATGAGTAGGTAACTTAGATCATTAATTAATCACAAGCAGAAGTATTTTTTTACAATTTAAACTTCAAAAGCTTGCTGTAAGCTTTAGATGTAACCCTGCTTAAAAGTGTAACTGTGTATCGACGTTCAAAGTTTAGTTTAGGACAAATTTAAGGTGATCTTTGATCAAAATTCAAGTTCTAGAATTAGTCATATATACTACATCGGTACCTAAAATCACTACTAATCCACGTACTACAATAGTAATCCAGGTACTAGCATATGACATTAACAGAGTTTTAGTATACGAATAATTATCAAATCATTTCAAAATTATGTGACAAAATGTATTGTAAATTTTATTTAAAAACTTGGAAATTATGCTCGTAACAACAACATTTACCGCTAAATTGAATTCCTAAAATATTGATATTAATTTGTTTTTCCAACTCCTCATTACAGACATTCAATTGTGGACAATAACTCAGTTAGAGATTTCGTATGGTTTCATAGATCAAGCAACTATTACAGCAACTACTTCTACTATAGCAGCAGCAACAACAATTTCTTGTACAACAATTGCTACTTTACCAGATGCTGATGATGATTATTATTGTTGTTTGAAGAGATAAAAACAACCGCCGCTAATAATTGTAATGATTGGTAAATGGAATAACGGCATGTTAAAAAGAAATTAAGAGGAAACAATATTAAAGTAAGTTATTTTTTACTTCATTTTCTTTGTTTTTTTAGTTTTCTTTGTTTTCATAGCAGATATTTTTGAAATTGTTTGCTTTTCTTTTGCTTTAGTTTACGATTTGTATCGGGAAAATCTTTAAACGTAACAGTGGTTTTGGTGTTAGGATAAGTTTGCGAAAGGTGAAATTGTAAACTTTTAACTAACTTAATTTCAGCTTAAATAACCTCTTTTTATGGTCTGGTACTAGAACTGAACTAGAACTGAACTAGAACTGAACTAGAACTGAACTAGAACTGAACTAGAACTGAACTAGAACTGAACTAGAACTGAACTAGAACTGAACTAGAACTGAACTAGAACTGAACTAGAACTGAACTAGAACTGAACTAGAACTGAACTAGAACTGAACTAGAACTGAACTAGAACTGAACTAGAACTGAAATAGAACTGAACAAGAACTGAATTATAACTGAACTA
Organism: Lucilia sericata; assembly: GCF_015586225.1. Taxonomy (NCBI): domain Eukaryota; kingdom Metazoa; phylum Arthropoda; class Insecta; order Diptera; family Calliphoridae; genus Lucilia; species Lucilia sericata. The sequence goes on from NW_023994258.1 coordinate 233,223, forward strand.
GAACAGAACTAGAACTGAACTAGAACTGAACTAGAACTAGAACTAGAACTGAACTAGAACTAGAACTGAACTAGAACTGAACTAGAACTGAACTGAACTAGAATGAACTAGAACTGAACTAGAACTGAACTAGAACTGAACTAGAACTGAACTAGAACTGAACTAGAAACTGAACTAGAACTGAACTAGAACTGAACTAGAACTGAACTAGAACTGAAACTAGAACTGAACTAGAACTGAACTAGAACTGAACTAGAACTGAACTAGAACTGAACTAGAACTGAACTAGAACTGAACTAGAACTGAACTAGAACTGAACTAGAACTGAACTAGAACTGAACTAGAACTGAACTAGAACTGAACTAGAACTGAACTAGAACTGAACTAGAACTGAACTAGAACTGAACTAGAACTGAACTAGAACTGAACTAGAACTGAACTAGAACTGAACAGAACTGAACTAGAACTGAACTAGAACTGAACTAGAACTGAACTAGAACTGAACTAGAACTGAACTAGAACTGAACTAGAACTGAACTATGAACTAGAACTGAACTAGAACTGAACTAGAACTGAACTAGAACTGAACTAGAACTGAACTAGAACTGAACTAGAACTGAACTAGAACTGAACTAGAACTGAACTAGAACTGAACTAGAACTGAACTAGAACTGAACTAGAACTGAACTAGAACTGAACTAGAACTGAACTAGAACTGAACTAGAACTGAACTAGAACTGAACTAGAACTGAACTAGAACTGAACTAGAACTGAACTAGAACTGAACTAGAACTGAACTAGAACTGAACTAGAACTGAACTAGAACTGAACTAGAACTGAACTAGAACTAGAACTGAACTAGAACTGAACTAGAACTGAACTAGAACTGAACTAGAACTGAACTAGAACTGAACTAGAACTGAACTAGAACTGAACTAGAACTGAACTAGAACTGAACTAGAACTGAACTAGAACTGAACTAGAACTGAACTAGAACTGAACTAGAACTGAACTAGAACTGAACTAGAACTGAACTAGAACTGAAATAGAACTGAAATAGAACTGAAATAGAACTGAACTAGAACTGAACTAGAACTGAACTAAAACTGAACTAAAACTGAACTAGAAATGAACTAGAATTGAACTGAAATAAAACTGAACTTCAACTAGAACTCGACTAGAACTAAACCAGAACTGAACTAGAACTGTAACTGAACTAGAAATTAACTGAAACTGAATTAAAACTGAATTAGAACTTAACTCGAACTGAGCCTTTGTTTATAGATTAGGAAGTACTTTTAAGATTTCCATTTTCTAATCCAAAACCACTGTACGCTTAAAACAAATTTATAACAATAATAATAACAATTTCCCCAACATGTATGCACATGTACATGCATGCCTATAATCAACACATTTTCAAATTAACTTAAATTAACTCTTTGCCACTCTTTACAGCTTCTCACACACAGGAAATACGGAATACATTTGGAAGATTCAATGCACTTCATTATAAGCCAAACAAACTCTTTAGCATTTCCTCCTCCTCCTTCAACTCAAACCCAAACTCCAATTCCATCTCTATCAACATCACCCAGCAAAACTTTTAATTCCCCACAAAACACCTTCGAAGCGTCATGTCAGAACCAGTCAGCAATGATGTTAGCACTGAATCATTATGTACAGTTATAGAAACGAGCAGTAACGAATATTTATCGAATAAACTTAAAGATCCCCTCAAAAGTATATCATTAGAATCGTTAGATACGAACAAACGTAATTCATTCAACGAATCGCAGACCATAAATCACAAAAGTAACGGTTGTCTGCGCAACAGTTCACTGGATGAAGGCTGTGATACAGATGCCACAGATCGTTCATTTAATACGACAGAAGAGGAAGACGGTGGCAGTAAGAAAGAGGTGAAAACAAAACTTAAGAAATCGGTTTCTTTTGATCCGAATGATGAGAAAATTAGGAAATTTATTACGGGCGAACCAATTGTCGATCAGCAGAATCCATTTAAAACCAATGGTTATTTGAGCAACGGCAACGCTAAGCGAAAGGAGAAGAAAACTCCTCCACCCGTGCCAGCCAAACGTTCTACTTTAAGTGTACGCAAGACTGTAACCCAACAGCTAAGGGAACGTGAGCGTGAAAAGGAAAAAGAAAGAGAACGTTTGAAAAACGAGGCTAATAATCGTAAGAGTAACGGCATTATCAAATCCCCCTCGGATGAGTTTGTTACCACAGAAGAGGTGTTAAAACAATCGAAATATGTTAAAACTTATATAAAAAATCCTGATCCATATTTTGTCTATGACCCCACAGTATTAGCAAGAATTAAATTTGAGGAATTAAGAGAAATAGCTTTAAAAAAGCCACCAAAGAAATTACCACAAAACGCTAAGGAACAGCAACGCGATAGATTTAAAGATTTGAAAAATCGACAAATCGACATTAAACCCAAACTGCCCTTGGCATTTAAGAAATGCTCCAAGCCTAATTATCCCGAATTATCAGATTTGAAAATTAAAACCGGCACTGATCTCGAAGACAGCCTTTACAATCCCTTGGAAGTAAGCAAGAATGCCAAGAAATTTGATGAAAGAGTAAAGAAATTACATATTTCATCCGATGATGATTTAGATGAAATAGAAGAACCTTTAACAAAAAGTGAATCCAGTGATGACAATAATATGATCATGAGCCAGGTGAAAAGCAAAGAAGAACAAGAAGAAAAAATGCCACAAAACGAGGAGGGTAACTTAAGTCGAGAACCTTCTCCACCACCACAAGGTACATTTACCAATACCATTAAATCGAAAGAATTTCAAGAATATCTAGAGAAAAAAGGTTTAACCTTAATACCCAAAAAGATACCCAACGGTGCCCAAAACATGTATGCCAAACCACAATCCACTACTATTAAACAGATCAGCTTTAAAGCTGAACCCGAGCGTATACACTTTTCGCATGGTCTCGACTCGGTAGATGGCGCTGACAATAATCGTAAACCTTCGGTATTTCAAAGATTATTGGCCAATAGTATTTTTGCTTCACGCAGAAAGACCACACCGAAAGAACCTCAACCTAATCCTAAAACGGTGTATGATTTTAATAAACCCAATAATTATCAAGAAAATGGTTCTATAAAACCCATTAAGAGAGTGGTATTGGAAAGACAAAGTTTCCATGGTCGTCCCAAAACGGGCAATCTCTTAAGTCCAGCCGAAGCTTTGGAATTGAAACAACAAATGGAAAGATCCCGTAAAAGTTATGCCAGCGGTGATAATCTTTCGGTTTCCATCTCAAGTGCTTTAACAGATGCTGAAAATAATGAAAACAATGGTTCTACTGACAACCCCTCTACCAATAAACCCCACAATCCTACCCTAACCCCAGGCTTAAGACGTAAGGAATTGCAAATTAAAACCATAGCAAAACCACCACGCAGAACTCTTTCAAGGGAGCGCATGAATAAGCATGAAGCCAATCATAAGACGGTGTTGAACGAAAGACCTACTACGGTTAACAACAATCTATATACATTACCACGTGAAAATCCACAAAAGAATGATACGAATTTTCGACGTTCTTTGGAACGACAAAGTATGATACCCAAAAGAACCCAACAAACTGCCGATAGGCAACAGGTGTTCCCCAGATCTTCATCTATGGATCGCAATGAGATTTTAAGAAGAAATGCTGCAAGAGTACAACAACAGAGATCGAATAGTGTTACGGGTGATACACTGCTGGCACCTGCACCCATTACTACACGAACCAAGGAAAATCTCAAAGAAACTTCATTTCCGGTTAATGAGGGCCCGACTATGACCTCAACACCCATTAGAGATGGTCAAGTGCCCAGAATGACAGAATCCAAAACTATATCTCCCATATCCTCTATACCCAAAAAAGCCTCACAGTTGGGTGTGTATGTCGATCAGCAGGAATGGGAAAAGTTAAGAGCTATTAAGGAGCAAACCGATAAAGAATTGTACTTTAGAGTAATGCAACAGCAACAGAAATTGCAGCAACAACAACAACAGCAGCAAGCCCAAGCTACCATGGGTCAGCCTCCCATAAGCGATAAACAATTAGAAAATATTTATGAACATTTACCCGGAGGTTCCCAGGTGCGTTTGGCGCCCCAAAATGATGGCAGCTTTACAAGAGGCTCTCCTCAGCGCAATACCTTTTCGGGAGTAATACGCTCCAACAATAGGCAGGTGAAGATAATTGATGGCAAACCCATAGTGGGCAATGAACCCTTAACTACCCAACAAACTTTGCAAAATACACCTACACGCTGTCAAAGTGTCTTAGATGGCATGATACAGACCCAAGCCAATACAAAACGAGGCTATGAAAGTGAAACGCCCGAAACCCCAGTGGTCTTGAGAAGAAAACCAGATGAGACCGCCCAGCCCACAAGACGCATAGGTGGTCTTTTAACTAGGGAAGAAATTTTGCAGAAAATTAAGGAGTTTTGCCGCAAATCCCTTAACAAAACACCCACAAACCAACCAAATCCGCCGCTACAATCGATATATGAAAAACAGCCCACAGATCTTTCTCCAGTATCATATGTCTCCGTAGAGACACACCAAAGGCCAGCTTCGAGAATGTATGCCGCTCCACAGGTGCCTCAGCGTATGCACAGCTTGCCCACAACCGCTGGAGGCGGACATTTTGTTCCTATTGCCCAAGAAATTGTCACCGATCCCAATACGAATTCACCCATTTATGCTCATGTAGTGAAACGTGGCAGTTTACAGTCCAATCAATCGGAATTGTATGAAATTCCTCAACGTACACTGGTGGCCGCAGGGCAACCTACCCAATATTTAGTGAGAAGAGAACCAGAATTGAAACCGGTTTACATAAGACAAGGAACTTTACACAGACCCGAAAGTGCCTTTTCCCCAGCGGCCACACAATATATTTTAGTCGATGGAGACAAATTGCAACCAGCACAAATTATAACAGCCTATCCACAGAATGAATTATATGCCCAGCCACAATATATAAGACCCCATCAGCTGCAAAATATGCCTGGTGCTGCTTATGGTTATATAACGGTAAGAGAGCCGGTGCTACACCAGCAACAGCATCCGCAACAACTGCAACAGCAACATCAAATTATACGTCCCCGTTTGCACGACGGTCGTAGTACTCCATTGATACTTGATCGTAGTTCAAGTCAACAAGTGAGTCAAATCTATTGGACGCCCCAACATCAGAGACTACAACATACCCAGCAGGCTGGACTATTAACCGATCAGATTAGTCCACGTTACGCTCTCAAACAGTCTTATGTGATGTCAAGTCCCCAACAGCAACAGCAGCTACAACAACAACAACAAAATCGTGCTACACCAACAATAATGATGCTACAGCAAACCCCACAACAACCACAACATTCACCATTGCAGCTTACCAGTGGCAGCAGCAATAACATTCCAACACAACAACGTCAGTATTCACCCATTATAAGGGAAACTACACCAAACCAACAACAACAACAATATCTGCAATTACAACTTAACAATAAACCACAACAACCACAAATACAAGAAATCAGCACATCGCATACAGTACGAAGACAAAGTCCCGCTTTTGATTGGGAAAGCGGTTCGGAGGCGGGAGAGGTGCAAAGAATCATGGAGAAGCAACAACAAAATGGTGAGTTAAAACGTACAACACTGTTAAGGAATTTGAGGCTGAAAATGGCACGTTTAGTTGGCAACACTAGAAAGTAGTTTAGTTACTAATAAAATGAAAAGAAAAATACAAATACAAAAATTTCAATTTAACTAATTAATAATAAAGAAAATAAAGTGCTATGTTTATTTTTAAGTTTAAAACTAAATAACTAATAACTTACTAATAACGATTCTATGGTTTAATAACTAAAACTTAAGCATGTTTGAATAAAATTTAATTATAGGTTTTTTGTTTGCTCCCTCCCCTAATTACTAATAACAAATTTCCAATGTTCGAAATAAAATTTTGTTACATTGTTAAATAATAAAATTACTTTAAATAAAGTTTTTTTTTTGGTATAACGAAATATTAATAAAATAAAACTGGGTTTCTTTTATTGTTGGTGTATTTTTGTCTATTTTTTACACTATTTCAAAATTAACTGCTCTTTCCCGTTTAATTTTTTTTTTTTTTTGAATACTACTAATTTTTACAACTGTGTGCAATAGAATACTTCCATTTGCATAACTGTTAATAGTCTCCACTAGCTAATACAATTTTTATCTAGATGGCAATATTGTCCGGGTTTAAAAAGTTGCCATTTTATATGACTGATGCTGCCATAGAATTTAGCATAAATCTTTTAAAAAGGGAGAGATGACTATCTAGTGTTGCCATTCATTTTATCTAAGACACAAACAATTTATTTACCTATGTAGAGTTTATCGATAACAGGGGCGTTATGTAAATAATTTTTAGAAATTTTTTCAATTTATTTTATATTATTAATAATTTTTTTTTAAATTATATTTTTCTAGATAATTATATATTTTTAAGTGGTATTTTAATAAGAATTATTGGGAATTTTACTATTTTTAATCACAAACTTTTAATTTATAATTTTTAAGTTATTAAAATTATTTTTTATCTTTTCATTATTTTTATTAACTGTTAATTGAATTAATTATCTATGTTATTCATACAAAATGCATTTATTTATTTAATAAGTGCAAAAAAAAAGCATTTTTTATTTATTTAATTTTTTTATCTCATTGCACATTTAGCAAAATTATTTATTTACTGCTGATATCAGAGGTATAGCTGCTTCTTATCAAGACATGTTTGTAAAACTTTTTGATTAATAAAATTCAGTAGAGAGAGGCAATAAAAAAGTAGGCAGAGTATTTTACAACAAATAAGTTCAAGGTAGATTATATATTATTTATTTACTTAGTTTATTAGGATTTTCATAAAAAAATATGCAAAAAAAAAAAAAAAAATATTTTCTTCAATTCAATTTTATAGGTTCTCTGCCTCCATTACTTAATCCAGTACCCCGTTTCTGTAACTTTTAGTGAGAAGTTCTCACATCGAGAAGTGTGAAACAAAAAATTCCATCGTTTCTCGATTTGTGAGTAAAAAGTGTTTCTGTAACTTAAAGTGAGAAGAGGCTACACGAATTACGTTTTTATTGGAAATTTCCAATAAAACAGCTGTCAAAAATATAAAAATTAAAAGAAGAAAACGAACAAATTTATAAACGAAGAATAAATAAACAAGAAATATAAAAATTAAATGAAAATTGTTCGAAAAATTATCCCACTAAATTTGCCCTTGGCAAATTCTAAGTTTATGTCCACGTACTTTTTTAGCATTTGCTTCTGTATATCCGAAATTCCTCCTATTTTCTAAAAATTTGTGAACAATATTTATTTTAATCTTAAATAATTATAAATATAACATTACTTTTTCATATAATTCATGTTTAAATTAAATTTTATTTACTTAAAAATTTCCTTTCCGCATCGTTTTAAAATGTGAGTTTTTTTGACAGTTCATGTGAGAAACTTCTCACAAATTTCCAATAACTTAAGTCAAAAAACATAAATGACAGATAGTTCTCACAAAATTTTCTTACAGAAACACTTGCATGTGAGAAATGATATTTTGTTTCAATTCACATTGATTTTTCTTCAATTTCACTGTTTCATGCGAGAAACTTCTCGATGCGAGAGTTACAGAAACGAGGCACAGGCTCCACAATATTATAAAAAATTCAAAAAGGTACATTTTAAAAAACGAAAAAGTACCAAAAAGTCCCCTTTTATAAGGTTATCTCACTTAATCCGGGCTCTACATACTTAATTTCATGTTTCTAGGTTCAATATTATATAATTTATGTTCTACTTTCTATCACATACTGTTTAGGAGTAAAAGAAAACAACTAACCATAGCATACGTTTATGGTTGGTGAACTTTTTTTATTCACCACGATCCATTTAGGCATGTTATTTTAACGTTATCGCCAAATTATCATCACTAACAAAAACAAATCCATTATAACAAAAATTTCTAGTTGGCAATTCTGTTCACAACTGAGTGTAGAGTTCTACAAAAACAAACAACAAGTAAAAAAACAAAACACAACCACACACACCTACACAGTTTTGTAATAAACACGCAAAAAAACAATAACAGAAGAAAAGAAATAACAAAAAAACGACAGAAAAAAGCAAAAAATACACCAAATAGCTAAAAATTAAAAACATTTTCTTCATTTTATAAATGTTTGTTGCTCGGGCGGTCGTTTGGCGTTAAATAAATTTAATAAAAAAGTTGACGTAGTTGCTTAATAATAAAATTCAGTGTTTGTTGGTTGGTTTATTTTGTTATTAAAACAATTTGTGAATAAAATATAGAAAAAAAACACTATAAAAATAGTACTAATTAATAAAAGATTGTTTGCATCGAAAGAAATGCAATAATTTTTTCTTTTTGCGCAATAACAAATACAAACAAAAAGTAAATTTTTCTAAATAAATGGAAAAGTAAACATAAAATAAACAGCAAAAAATTAAAGTGGGTCCGTTGCAATTTTGTGTGTATTGGGAAAAAACAAACAGTAAATAAATAAATTAACTGTAAAACTGGCTGAAAACATAAAAAAGTCTAACAAAATTATAGTTTATTTGCTGAATGTGTAAAAGTGGAAATAAAACTTTATTAATAAGGCTTTTTTGCTGGTCTTTTAGCAAGGATTTTAGGGGCCTTGTTGTTTTATTTTGTGTCATTGTTATTGTTGTTTTATCAGTGTGTCATATGTGAATATTGCTGTTGTATGTACAGTGCATCAATCGGGCATATTGTGAGTAGATAGGTAGGTCGGATAGATAGATAGATAGATAGATAGATAGATAGATAGATAGATAGATAGATTAGAAGATAGATAGATAGATAGATAAGATAGGTCGATCGATAGATAGATAGAAGTAGAAGTAGATAGAAGTAGATAGATCGATAGATAGAGATAGAGATAGATAGATAGATAGATAGATAGATAGATAGATAGATAGATAGATAGATAGATAGATAGATAGATAGATAGATAGATAGATAGATAGATAGATAGATAGATAGATAGATAGATAGATAGATAGATAGATAGATAGATAGATAGATAGATAGATAGATAGATAGATAGATAGATAGATAGATAGATAGATAGATAGATAGATAGATAGATAGATAGATAGATAGATAGATAGATAGATAGATAGATAGATAGATAGATAGATAGATAGAGATAGATAGATAGATAGATAGATAGATAGATAGATAGATAGATAGATAGATAGATAGATAAATAGATAGATAGATAGATAGATAGATAGATAGATAGATAGATAGATAGATAGATAGATAGATAGATAGATAGATAGATAGATAGACAGATAGACAGATAGAGATAGATAGATAGATAGATAGATAGATAGATAGATAGATAGATAGATAGATAGATAGATAGATAGATAATAGATAGTAGTAGCTAGATAGATAGATCGTACGTGATATCGTATATATAGTGATCGATAGATAGATAGATAGTGGATAGATAGCTAGATAGATAGATAGGACTAGAATAGATAGATAGATAGATGTAGATAGCTAGATAGAGCTAGATAGCTCGATCGCTCAGATAGATCGATAGATAGATAGATACCTACGATAGCTAGCTGCTCGCTCGCTAGACAGATAGATAGATGATAGCTAGCTCGCTAGCTAGCTATATCGCCGATAGATAGTAGCTCAGATAGATAATAGATGACTAGATAGCTGCTAGCTAGATAGATAGGTACGTAGATAGATGATAGATAGATAGATCGCTAGATAGCTCGATAGATAGATAGCTAGATAGATAGATAGATAGATAGAATAGATACTATTAATATGCGGTAGCGTGTCCTACTGTCCATGGACGTTATGACGAAAAGTGTCACAATATCAATGAACATAATGACATAAAGTCTATGGATTTCAAAGAGACCTAATTTAGCAAAGCCGGTATTCGAATTATCTCTGAGTTTAAAATCTCTGTCTGCTATCCAGGACACTTTTTTAAAGGAATCCAAAACAATATGCATCAAATTTAGGAGCAATTCTTTTCGCAATAAGAGTGTCGCCGGACAAAAAAAAAAAAAAAAAAAAAAAACGAAATTCCCCAGGTTGCTGATTCTGTGGCAAGCCATTTGCAGTTGTGTTAACAGAAGCCAATAATTTGTTACGTCAGAAATATTTATTACGATTCGGTATCATGCCACTATGCAAAAAATACTCTTCGGGAAACAGAGCAATTCCTACAGAAACGCAAGGGGATTAGTAATATGCCAATATTTAAATGTTAAATGAATTTGCAAAACGGTTTAAGTTTAAATCTACCACTGTTATAACGTCTCAAATATATGGCCAGATTCTCATTCAGCGCTGCTCTGTTCCCTAGAATGGTATACTTTGATCATAATTATATTTTGAATCAAAATTCCAATTTCCTCTAATCAAATATAATCTATATTAGCATTCAATCTAAAAATTATCTTAAGCAAGAAATACATATATGTACATATAAACAAAGAATTATCTTAATGTCTTTTGTTTTACCTCAACTGTAAATAATTTTGTGTTAAAATATTTAAATGTGGTTTTGTTGTTTTTATTATCTACATATTGGCATTATGACAATTTATTGATGGTCTATTAATAATTTTGTACAGTTTCTATTGTAGATATTTTCAGTGAAATTGCAAATGAAAAAGCACACACACAAAGTCTGCTGATTTAAATATACTAAGTGTCACATAAAATTGTATGTAATTGAATTTGGTTACATGCGATAACCGATTCTATTTAAAGATACATATTTGTATTTAAAATTAATTTCATACATCTTAAACATTTTTAACAAAATTTCTGAGTAAAATAATTCTGTTTTATTTTACTCAGAAATTTTGTAGATTTGTATAAAAATCTCCGGATTTTGCCATTTTATAGTTCACACTAACATATTATAAAATGCGATTAAAATTCTGCTTTCCTTTCTTTGAAATTCGATTAATCGTTATTTTAAATTTTCTTTTATAAAACTCATCATCATAATATGATTTGTGTTTTTATTTGTCTTTTAATAATCTTGCACTTTGCAACATTAATTTATAATTGTGAAATTCTTTTGGTGTTTCATACACTTTTTACAATTTAATTGGGACTCAAAAACACACATCTTAAAACAAAAAAGGCATCATCATACTATTTCTTTTTTTGGTCTAAAGCACACGTAATTTTTTGTCTGAATAATGATTAATACTAAACTTGTATGTGTTTTTCTCTGACAACAATATAAATTGTACACGTATGTCAGGAGCTTAAGAGGAATGGTTTATTTGAATTACAAATAATAAAAATAAACTACTTGATTATCGATTAAAAGTAATTGATTGAGGTAAACAAGATATGAAAGTAAAATAGTTTAGTAATTGGAATATTTTTAAATTTTCTCTATTTAACATTATAACTAAAATCTAGTCTATGGTCTAACTTATATTCGTTTCACAATTTATTTATAGACTATAGACTAGACTATAGACTAGTCTATAGTCTAGTCTATAGTCTAGTCTATAGTCTAGTCTATAGTCTAGTCTATAGTCTAGTCTATAGTCTAGTCTATAGTCTAGTCTATAGTCTAGTCTATAGTCTAGTCTATAGTCTAGTCTATAGTCTAGTCTATAGTCTAGTCTATAGTCTAGTCTATAGTCTAGTCTATAGTCTAGTCCAGCGGTTCCCACAGATTTTTACTTCGCGGACCCCTTGAAGAACTTATTTTATTTCGCGGACCCCCATACATATTTTTTTTTCCTGTACATTGAGAATATATAATATTTCAGATAGGTTTTCAATTGCATGTTTTGAAGATAGAATGACTTCTTTGTTGATATGTTAACATGATGTTTAATTTTATGATCGTGTGATCTTTCATCTTCATTTTTCTTCAAGGTAGCGAAAAGGTTTCTTTATCAAATATTGTCACATGTGCTTAAGGAGTCACGTTTCAAAAATTTGTTGCGATTGCAAAGGGTGAACTGAGTAAGTGAGCTAAGTTTTCGGGAAAATAATATAAGAAAGTTGGACTTCTTCTATGTTGTTGCGGAATGCGTTATCCGCATAATATATGATTTGAACTCTTTGTTAAAGTACTGTGAATTTGGAACTTAAATTTGAATTTTAAAATACCAACGAATTATTTTACTTCATGGTTTTTGGCTACATATTTACGCGAAACGCTATGGATTTTCTATTGTTAATTTAATAATATGTATTGGTCGACAAAATCAAGTTAAAATCTGTGTATCACGTCGGATTGGAATATTTATATAGAGATGCATAAAGAGTCACCTCTGTTTTGGAAATATATAATTTTAGTCCTTTCAAACGAGAACACTTTTGCTTACAATTTGATAAACTTAAATCTGTAATAAGCTTGTCTTTGAATTGAACTTCATACTCCGGAATACCAGTATCCCTAATTTAATTGTAAGGCAGAGTATTATTTGTCTAAAATAAAAACCATTATTTCAGTACATATACAGGAAATAAAAATTACAAATCACGCAGTACTTTACTTTATAAAAGTTATACAATAAATTTGTAGGGCCTAGCTTCTTCCTGATAAACAACCGAAAAAATAAAATTCAAAAAGTTACCAAAAAATTTGGGATTATTGCACAAAAATTGGAGATATTTGTACATACATATAAAAGCAGAATATTGTTTATTCATGGTTTTTTTCGTTCGTCTTCGCGGACCCCCTAGGATTTTACTACGGACCACTAGGGGTCCGCGGACCCCCATTTGGGAACCGTTGGTCTAGTCTATAGTATAGTCTATAGTCTAGTATAGTCTATAGTCTAGTAGTCTATAGTCTAGTCTAGTCTAGTCTAGTCTAGTCTATAGTGTCTAGTCTATAGTCTAGTCTATAGTCTAGTCTTAGTCTAGTCTATAGTCTAGTCTATAGTCTAGTCTATAGTCTAGTCTATAGTCTAGTCTATAGTCTAGTCTATAGTCTAGTCTATGTCTAGTCTATAGTCTAGTCTATAGTCTCGTCTATAGTCTAGTCTATAGTCTAGTCTATAGTCTAGTCTATAGTCTAGTCTATAGTCTAGTCTATAGTCTAGTCTATAGTCTAGTCTATAGTCTAGTCTTAGTCTAGTCTAGAGTCTAGTCTATAGTCTAGTCTATAGTCTAGTCTAGAGTCTAGTCTATAGTCTAGTCTATAGTCTAGTCTATAGTCTAGTCTTAGTCTAGTCTATAGTCTAGCTAGTCTAGTCATAGTCTAGTCTATAGTCTAGTCTATAGTCTAGTATATAGTCTAGTCTATAGTCTAGTCTATAGTCTAGTCTATAGTCTAGTCTATAGTCTAGTCTTTAGTCTAGTCTATAGTCTAGTCTATATAGTCTAGTCTATAGTCTAGTCTATAGTCTAGTCTATAGTCTAGTCTATAGTCTAATCTATAGTCTAGTCTATAGTCTAGTCTATAGTCTAGTCTATAGTCTAGTCTATTAGTCTAGTCTATAGTCTAGTCCTATAGTCTAGTCTATAGTCTAGTCTATAGTCTAGTCTATAGTCTAGTCTATAGTCTAGTCTATAGTCTAGTCTAGTCTATAGTCTAGTCTATAGTCTAGTCTATAGTCTAGTCTATAGTCTAGTCTATAGTCTAGTCTATAGTCTAGTCTATAGTCTAGTCTATAGTCTAGTCTATAGTCTAGTCTATAGTCTAGTCTATAGTCCAGTCTATAGTCTAGTCTATAGTCCTAGTCTATAGTCTAGTCTAGTAGTCTAGTCTAGTATAGTCCTAGTCTATAGTCTAGTCTATAGTCTAGTCTATAGTCTAGTCTATAGTCTAGTCTATAGTCTAGTCTATAGTCTAGTCTATAGTCTAGTCTATAGTCTAGTCTATAGTCTAGTCTATAGTCTAGTCTATAGTCTAGTCTATAGTCTAGTCTATAGTCTAGTCTATAGTCTAGTCTATAGTCTAGTATATAGTCTAGTCTATAGTCTAGTCTATAGTCTAGTCTATAGTCTAGTCTATATTCTAGTCTACAGTCTGGTCTGTGGTCTACTCTTTAGTTTATTCTATAGTCTAGCCTATATTAATCTAGCCTAGTCTACAGTCTAGTCAATAGACTAGTATAGACTAGTCAATAGTCTAATCTATATTTTAGTCAATAGACTAGTGAATATACTAATCTATATTCTAGTCTATAGTCTGGTCTGTGGTCTACTCTTTAGTTTATCTATATTCCAGTCCTTTCTGGTCTATATTCTGGTCTGTGGTCTACTCTTTAGTTTCGTCTTTAGTCTGGTCTAGTCTATAGTCTTGTTTATATTCTAGTCTACAGTCTAGTCTTGTCTATATACTAGTCTATAGTCTAGTCTATATTCTAGTCTATAGTGTAGTCTATAGTGTAGTTTATAGTGTAGTCTATAGTGTAGTCTATAGCCTAGTCTATAGTCTAGTCTATAGTCTAGTTTATAGTCTAGTCTATAGTCTAGTCTATAGTCTAGTTTATAGTCTAGTCTATAGTCTAGTATATAGTCTAGTTTATAGTCTAGTCTATAGTCTAGTATATAGTCTAGTCTATAGTCTAGTTTATAGCCTAATCTATAGTCTAGTCTATAGTCTAGTCTATAGTCTAGTCTATAATCTAGTCTATAGTCTAGTTTATAGTCTAGTCTATAATCTAGTCTATAGTCTAGTATATAGTCTAGTCTATAATCTAGTCTATAATCTAGTCTATAGTCTAGTCTATAGTCTAGTCTATAGTCTAGTCTATAGTCTAGTCTATGTCTAGTCTATAGTCTAGTCTATAGTCTAGTCTATAGTCTAGTCTATAGTCTAGTCTATAGTCTAGTCTATAGTCTAGTCTATAGTCTAGTCTATAGTCTAGTCTATAGTCTAGTCTATAGTCTAGTCTAGTCTATAGTCTAGTCTATAGTCTAGTCTATAGTCTAGTCTATAGTCTAGTCTAGTCTAGTCTATAGTCTAGTCTATAGTCTATAGTCTAGTCTATAGTCTAGTCTATAGTCTAGTCTATAGTCTAGTCTATAGTCTAGTCTATAGTCTAGTCTATAGTCTAGTCTATAGTCTAGTCTATAGTCTAGTCTATAGTCTAGTCTAGTTTAGTCTATAGTCTAGTCTATAGTGTATTCTAGTCTATTACATAGTCTAGTCTATAGACAAGCAATTTTCTAAACTATCTTTCTATTATTAAGATTTTGTTCCTTTTTTCCAGAATTGCATTCTTTTGTCCCACTGTCAGTGATCATAAAACGTCATATTTTCCTCTCATTCATAAATAGCATGTGGCATCTCTTAAATATTGTATACCTCCCA
The DNA here is from genome assembly GCF_015586225.1 of Lucilia sericata. NCBI lineage: Eukaryota > Metazoa > Arthropoda > Insecta > Diptera > Calliphoridae > Lucilia > Lucilia sericata. The sequence continues at coordinate 248,656 of NW_023994258.1, forward strand.
CAAACAAAACAAAAAATGTGTTTTCTTCTTTTTTTCAAAATTTTATTTTTAAAAGAAAACCATCCACAAGAACAACAAGACCAAAGGCATTATCATAAACTAACACATTTTAAGGCCCAGTAGGCAAACGGTGGACAAAGGAATCTAGCAGCTAAAGAAAACTGCGTGCATTTTTAATAAAAAATTATAAGAAACAAAGAAAATTCTTTTAAATTCAAAAATTTCGCAATAATAAAACAAGATTATTAAATTTTTTAAGTTATTATCTAAGAGGTAGTCTTAGAAAATGTTTAGTTATTATAAATATACATACCTTTAAGATAAGATAATTGTGTGTAATAAGATAAACAATTTATTTATATAAATTTTTTTGTTTCTTTTAGATTTAAAATATTTGCAATTGGATTTGCAAAAACCCCAACAATTACAGCAGAATGGATAGAAAAAAGGAGGATTTAGAGGAGAGTAAAATAAAAACTAAATTAGCAACTTTAATTACTCCAGCTGAAGCCACAAATATTTTATCAACAGCAACAACAACACCAACTGATGATGATGCCAGTACTGAGTCTTCGGATTGTCTAGAATCTTGGACTTTAGTTAATGATAAAAATAGTAAACTACGTAATCAATTAGAAGATAATGAAAACCGTGTAGAAATTTTAAAAAATAGCGAAAACGATGACGAAGAAGAGGAGGATGATGAGGTCAACAAGGAGGAAGAAAACGTAAAGGACGTGGAATTAAAAGAGTAAGTTCATTTTGTTTTTTATTAGAAAGATATATTTTAATAATTTGGTTTTTATTGCAGTTCTCTAACTGATGCTAACACTGATGATTTCTCGGATGGCATTTCCATTATTAGTGAAAGCGAAAGTGTGGGTCGCATCTCGCCTCATCCTTATCTGAGAGATCATTTGCATGATTTGAATTTGAAATTTACTTTGGGAGAACATATGGATGATTCTATTATTAATAAATTAAGAGAGGAAATGGATCATGATATTGAACCTTTGGTAGTGCCACAACCTGCTGAACCTGTGTTGGAACAACAGATACGTCAAAGACGTAGAAGCTCCACAGTTGAGGAGAAAAATCAAGCTTTACAGAAAGCTTCACAAACTGTAGCTTTACCAAGCGGTTTCTCTCCTCTGTTTAAACGTGGTCTTCAGGGCATTTTCTATGTGGGTGTGGGTCTAGCCATTTTAGCCTTAATTGGTAAAATTGTCCATCCCACCTGGCAGCCTTTGTCTAAAGGAGGTAGTTCTGCAGATACCTCAGCTGAATTGGAACAAAAAGTCAATGACATGGAATTGCAAAATAATCTAATGAGAGCCGAAATTGATTTACTCAATAAACAAGTGAAATATTTGTCCAGCCTCAATGATCCCCAGCAGCAACATCAACAAAAACAGGGGAAATATAAAGACTACAAAGAAGGCAAAACTTTCAAGGCCTGGGCAGGCAATGGCGATTCCCTTAAACCGGTGGAGATCAGCAAACAAGACCTCAGAAAGCCTTATAAATGTCCGGATGGCTCCTTTGTAGAAATTGCCAATATGTGTATGGAACAGAGTAACTCCAATGAACCTAATATTGTAGAACAATTTGGCCATGTGGTAGAGGATCTTAAGCAACAATCCGAAGCCTTTAAGACCTTTGAAAAGGTGGCTGAGGAACTGCAAGGTTTCCAGGACAATCCCTTTGAACAATTGCAAGAAGTATTTGCTGAACAGAAGGCCCTAGAAGCCGCTAAAAAGGAATTTATAAAAAATAAACCCATCTATGAGACACCACAAGACTATCAACAAAATCTGCCACCTAAAGAGAAATATCAAAAGTATAACAACCACAAAGAAGACAGTTACTCCTCTAAACCTTATAAAACCAATAAATATGATGAGCAAACCAAACTACCCAAAGATCATAAGAAATCTTTTGGCAAAGATGACAAGCACAGTAAAGAGTTTAAGAAATATCAACACAATAATCCTGACAGCACCAAGGACAACTCCAAAGAATGGCACACGGATAAATTCAACAACAACTCCAAAGAAAGAAAATATCGCCGAGATAATTCTAAAGATTTTGATGACTCGCGGGAAAATTCTAGAGAAAATCAATCCAAGGAACGTTTTAATAAACAACAAAAACGGAGATATGATAAAAGTCGTGAAAAAAGCGATAATGATGACAACAGCGGTGAATGGCAAGAGAAATATATGAAACATAGAGAACAATTGCGTAAACAAAATGAGCAAAAATATCAGAATAATAACAAGAACTGGTACATCAAACGTGGCGACAGTCGTGAACATAAACGTAGTGGCGAAAAACAATACAGATGAAGTATTAGTATCACTTCCTCCTTCTAAAAAAAAAACAAAGATCACTCTACTTAAATTAAGAGTTTTTCTTAAATTTCTCACTCTCTCTTTTTTTTAATATTTGGACGAAAAACAATTTTTAAAAAAAATTTTGTTGTGATAGTAAAAAAATACATAATTATAAAATTATATTATAAAAAAAATTATTAAAAATTTAATTTTTTATTTTATGTAAAAAACCCCATTTATATTTTATTTAATTAATAAATTTAATTTTTAAATTTCAATCGTTAATTAAATTTTCGATTTAATTTTAATTTTCTTTTAAAAAATTTTTAAATTTTATTGTAGAAATTTTAGAGTTTTTATTAAAATTACTTTTATTAAAAAAATTAAAAAAAATTGATTTTAAAAAATTTATTTCTTTTGAAAATTTTTATTTCAAAAAATTTCAATTTAAAATTTATTCTTAAACTTAGTTTATGCTTAAGTTGTATACGTTTCATTTTTTAAATAAAAAATTGTTTAACATTTTTAATTATTTTATTTTATTTTTTAACATAAATTCATTTTAAATGTTTTTTTTTCTTCTTATTTTCCTTTTCATTTCTTTTTATATTTAGTTTTAACTGTGTAAAAAATATCTAATTTAAAATATGTGTTAATATTTAATTAATATTTGTCTCATTTTTTTGTTTTTGTGAAATATTATTTCAGTTTTAGTTGTAAAAACGAATATATTATAAAATTTGCATTATCCCCTCCCATTTTATACCCCCCGTCTAAAATACACTTATTGTGCAAGTTATATAGTAAACTAATTATTACACGAGTATAAAAAATCCTATTTGTAAACTAAAACATATTATTATAATAATGATGATGATAATAAATAAAAGAAATTAAAATATTAAACAGAAATTTGAATTATTTTTTTGTAATAAAATCGTAAAGTTCTAGACTGTCATCATACCTAAAACTACATCAAGAAACCTTGAATTTTGAATCCAATATGGGGGCTAGGCTCAAATGAGAAACGAATTTCTCTATTTTTAATACCGAACAAACTACATAAATAGAAAATACAATTTCAACCCTCTAGCACTATTCATTTAGGAAGTATTGGAATTGATCTCTCAGATTTGAGAATAATTTTTCATTCTACTACCTAAAGAAGTAGTGTTTTGAGTTTAAGTTTAAAATATGGTTCCTAAAATAGAACATGTCACTAACGTTAAGAATTGAAAATTATTCAATTTGTTTAGACTTTTGCTGTTTTCGACCGATTTTTCTGAAATTTTCACAGTGTCTACTGTATGTCTGGAAGGAACGAACTATAGACACCTCCCATTTAAAGGAAAATTTTGCACTAACTACTTTGAGATCCATGTCAACATTTGGGTAATAAATTGGTGGACTTTCAATAGGAACTTGGCACGTGCCATATGAATTAAATACAAAAATACGTATGTATTTCTGGGAAAATGATCTAGAACCTTTAAAATTGTAAAGTGGAGTTTTTATTTATATTGACTTTAGTCTAGTGTAAAGTCTTTACTCTAGTCTATAATATAGTATAGGGTATAGTATATCGTTATAGTCTAGCCTAAAGACTAGTCTATATTCTAGTCTATAGTCTAGCCTATAGACTAGTCTATAGTCTATTCTATAGTCCAGTCTATAGTGTAGTCTATAGTCTAGTCAATAGTCTAGTCTATCAAATAGTCAATAGTCTAGTCTATAGTCCAGTCTATAGCCCAGTCTATAGTTCAGTCTATAGTCCAGTCTATAGTGTATTCCATAGTGTAGTCTATAGTCCAGTCTATAGTCCAGTCTATAGTCCAGTATATAGTCCAGTCTATAGTCTAGTTTATAGTCTAGTCTATTCTGGAATAGTCTAGACTTTTCTATTTTGGTCTAGTCTAGTCTATAGTCTAGTCTATAGTCTAGTCTATAGTTTAGTCTAGTCTATAGTCTCGTCTATAGTCTAGTCTATAGTCCTAGTCTATAGTCTAGTCTATAGTCTAGTCTATAGTCTAGTCTATAGTCTATAGTCTAGTCTATAGTCTATAGTCTAGTCTATAGTCTAGTCTATAGTCTAGTCTATAGTCTAGTCTATAGTCTAGTCTATAGTCTAGTCTATAGTCTAGTCTATAGTCCAGTCTATAGTCTAGTCTATAGTCTAGTCTATAGTCTAGTCTATAGTCTAGTCTATAGTCTAGTCTATAGTCTAGTCTATAGTCTAGTCTATAGTCTAGTCTATAGTCTAGTCTATAGTCTAGTCTATAGTCTAGTCTATAGTCTAGTCTATAGTCTAGTCTATAGTCTAGTCTATAGTCTAGTCTATAGTCTAGTCTATAGTCTAGTCTATAGTCTAGTCTATAGTCTAGTCTATAGTCTAGTCTATAGTCTAGTCTATAGTCTAGTCTATAGTCTAGTCTATAGTCTAGTCTATAGTCTAGTCTATAGTCTAGTCTATAGTCTAGTCTATAGTCTAGTCTATAGTCTAGTCTATAGTCTAGTCTATAGTCTAGTCTATAGTCTAGTCTATAGTCTAGTCTATAGTCTAGTCTATAGTCTAGTCTATAGTCTAGTCTATAGTCTAGTCTATAGTCTAGTCTATAGTCTAGTCTATAGTCTAGTCTATAGTCTAGTCTATAGTCTAGTCTATAGTCTAGTCTATAGTCTAGTCTATAGTCTAGTCTATAGCCTAGTCTATAGCCTAGTCTATAGTCTAGTCTATAGTCTAGTCTATAGCCTAGTCTATAGTCTAGTCTATAGTCTATAGTCTAGTCTATAGTCTAGTCTATAGTCTAGTCTATAGTCTAGTCTATAGTCTAGTCTATAGTCTAGTCTATAGTCTAGTCTATAGTCTAGTCTATAGTCTAGTCTATAGTCTAGTCTATAGTCTAGTCTATAGTCTAGTCTATAGTCTAGTCTATAGTCTAGTCTATAGTCTAGTCTATAGTCTAGTCTATAGTCTAGTCTATAGTCTAGTCTATAGTCTAGTCTATAGTCTAGTCTATAGTCTAGTCTATAGTCTAGTCTATAGTCTAGTCTATAGTCTAGTCTATAGTCTAGTCTATAGTCTAGTCTATAGTCTAGTCTATAGTCTAGTCTATAGTCTAGTCTATAGTCTAGTCTATAGTCTAGTCTATAGTCTAGTCTATAGTCTAGTCTATAGTCTAGTCTATAGTCTAGTCTATAGTCTAGTCTATAGTCTAGTCTATAGTCTAGTCTATAGTCTAGTCTATAGTCTAGTCTATAGTCTAGTCTATAGTCTAGTCTATAGTCTAGTCTATAGTCTAGTCTATAGTCTAGTCTATAGTCTAGTCTATAGTCTAGTCTATAGTCTAGTCTATAGTCTAGTCTATAGTCTAGTCTATAGTCTAGTCTATAGTCTAGTCTATAGTCTAGTCTATAGTCTAGTCTATAGTCTAGTCTATAGTCTAGTCTATAGTCTAGTCTAGTCTATAGTCTAGTCTAGTCTATAGTCTAGTCTAGTCTATAGTCTAGTCTAGTCTATAGTCTAGTCTATAGTCTAGTCTATAGTCTAGTCTATAGTCTAGTCTATAGTCTAGTCTATAGTCTAGTCTATAGTCTAGTCTATAGTCTAGTCTATAGTCTAGTCTATAGTCTAGTCTATAGTCTAGTCTATAGTCTAGTCTATAGTCTAGTCTATAGTCTAGTCTATAGTCTAGTCTATAGTCTAGTCTATAGTCTAGTCTAGTCTAGTCTATAGTCTAGTCTATAGTCTAGTCTAGTCTATAGTCTAGTCTATAGTCTAGTCTATAGTCTAGTCTATAGTCTAGTCTATAGTCTAGTCTATAGTCTAGTCTATAGTCTAGTCTATAGTCTAGTCTATAGTCTAGTCTATAGTCTAGTCTATAGTCTAGTCTATAGTCTAGTCTATAGTCTAGTCTATAGTCTAGTCTATAGTCTTAGTCTATAGTCTAGTCTATAGTCTAGTCTATAGTCTAGTCTATAGTCTAGTCTATAGTCTAGTCTATAGTCTAGTCTATAGTCTAGTCTATAGTCTAGTCTATAGTCTAGTCTATAGTCTAGTCTATAGTATAGTCTATAGTCTAGTCTATAGTATAGTCTATAGTCTAGTCTATAGTCTAGTCTATAGTCTAGTCTATAGTCTAGTCTATAGTCTAGTCTATAGTCTAGTCTATAGTCTTAGTCTATAGTCTAGTCTATAGTCTAGTCTATAGTCTAGTCTATAGTCTAGTCTATAGTCTAGTCTATAGTCTAGTCTAGTCTAGTCTATAGTCTAGTCTATAGTCTAGTCTATAGTCTAGTCTATAGTCTAGTCTATAGTCTAGTCTATAGTCTAGTCTATAGTCTAGTCTATAGTCTAGTCTATAGTCTAGTCTATAGTTAGTCTATAGTCTAGTCTATAGTCTAGTCTATAGTCTAGTCTATAGTCTAGTCTATAGTCTAGTCTATAGTCTAGTCTATAGTCTAGTCTATAGTCTAGTCTATAGTCTAGTCTATAGTCTAGTCTATAGTCTAGTCTATAGTCTAGTCTATAGTCTAGTCTATAGTCTAGTCTATAGTCTAGTCTATAGTCTAGTCTATAGTCTAGTCTATAGTCTAGTCTATAGTCTAGTCTATAGTCTAGTCTATAGTCTAGTCTATAGTCTAGTCTATAGTCTAGTCTATAGTCTAGTCTATAGTCTAGTCTAGTCTATAGTCTAGTCTATAGTCTAGTCTAGTCTAGTCTAGTCTAGTCTATAGTCTAGTCTATAGTCTAGTCTATAGTCTAGTCTATAGTCTAGTCTATAGTCTAGTCTATAGTCTAGTCTATAGTCTAGTCTATAGTCTAGTCTATAGTCTAGTCTATAGTCTAGTCTATAGTCTAGTCTATAGTCTAGTCTATAGTCTAGTCTATAGTCTAGTCTATAGTCTAGTCTATAGTTAGTCTATAGTCTAGTCTATAGTCTAGTCTATAGTCTAGTCTATAGTCTAGTCTATAGTCTAGTCTATAGTCTAGTCTATAGTCTAGTCTATGTCTAGTCTATAGTCTAGTCTATAGTCTAGTCTATAGTCTAGTCTATAGTCTAGTCTATAGTCTAGTCTTATATTCTAGTCTATAGTCTAGTCTATAGTCTAGTCTATAGTTTTTAGTCTATAGTCTAGTCTATAGTTCAGTCTATAGTCTAGTCTATAGTCTAGTCTATAGTCTACGTCTATAGTCTAGTCTAGTAAGTCTAGTCTATAGTCTAGTTCTAGTCTAGTCTATAGTCTAGTCTATAGTCTGTCTATTAGGTCTAGTCTATAGTCTAGTCTATAGGTCTGAGTGCTATAGTCTAGTCTATAGTCTAGTCTATAGTCTAGTCTATAGTCTAGTCTATAGTCTAGTCTATAGGTCTAGGTCTATTAGTTCTAGTCTATAGTCTTAGTCTATAGTCTAGTCTATAGTCTAGTCTATAGTCTAGTCTAAGTTAGTCAAGTCTATAGTCTAGTCTAATGTCAGTCTAGCTATGTCTAGTCTAGTTCTAGTCTAGTCTAGTCTATAGTCTAGTCTAGTCTATTAGTCATAGTCTAGTCTCTAGTCTAGTCGTATAGTCTAGTCTATAGTCTAGTCTATAGTCTAGTCTATAGTCTAGTCTATAGTCTAGTCTATAGTCTAGTCTATAGTCTAGTCTATAGTCTAGTCTATAGTCTAGTCTATAGTCTAGTCTAGTCTAGTCTATAGTCTAGTCTATAGTCTAGTCTAGTCTATAGTCTAGTCTATAGTCTAGTCTAGTCTATAGTCTAGTCTATAGTCTAGTCTATAGTCTAGTCTATAGTCTAGTCTATAGTCTAGTCTATAGTCTAGTCTATAGTCTAGTCTATAGTCTAGTCTATAGTCTAGTCTATAGTCTAGTCTATAGTCTAGTCTTTAGTCTAGTCTATAGTCTAGTCTATAGTCTAGTCTATAGTCTAGTCTATAGTCTAGTCTATAGTCTAGTCTATAGTCTAGTCTATAGTCTAGTCTATAGTCTAGTCTATAGTCTAGTCTATAGTCTAGTCTATAGTCTAGTCTATAGTCTAGTCTATAGTCTAGTCTATAGTCTAGTCTATAGTCTAGTCTATAGTCTAGTCTATAGTCTAGTCTATAGTCTAGTCTATAGTCTAGTCTATAGTCTAGTCTATAGTCTAGTCTATAGTCTAGTCTATAGTCTAGTCTATAGTCTAGTCTATAGGTCTAGTCTATAGTCTAGTCTATAGTCTAGTCTATAGTCTAGTCTATAGTCTAGTCTATAGTCTAGTCTAGTCTAGTCTAGTCTATAGTCTAGTCTATAGTCTAGTCTATAGTCTAGTCTATAGTCTAGTCTATAGTCTAGTCTATAGTCTAGTCTATAGTCTAGTCTATAGTCTAGTCTATAGTCTAGTCTATAGTCTAGTCTATAGTCTAGTCTATAGTCTAGTCTATAGTCTAGTCTATAGTCTAGTCTATAGTCTAGTCTATAGTCTAGTCTATAGTCTAGTCTATAGTCTAGTCTATAGTCTAGTCTATAGTCTAGTCTATAGTCTAGTCTATAGTCTAGTCTATAGTCTAGTCTATAGTCTAGTCTATAGTCTAGTCTATAGTCTAGTCTATAGGTCTAGTCTATAGTCTAGTTATAGTCTAGTCTATAGTCTAGTCTATAGTCTAGTCTATAGTCTAGTCTATAGTCTAGTCTATAGTCTAGTCTATAGTCTAGTCTATAGTCTAGTCTATAGTCTCGTCTATAGTCTCGTCTATAGTATAGTCTATAGTCTAGTCTATAGGTCTAGTCTCTAGTCTAGTCTATAGTCTAGTCTATAGTCTAGTCTATAGTCTAGTCTATAGTCTAGTCTTATAGTCTAGATTATGTCTTAGTCTATAGTCTAGTCTGAGTCGTCTAGTCTATAGTCTAGTCTATAGACTAGCTATAGTCTAGTCTATAGTCTAGTCTTGGTCTAGTCTATAGTCTAGTCTATAGTCTAATCTATAGTCTAGTCTATAGTCTAGTCTATAGTCTAGTTCTATAGTCTAGTCTATAGTCTAGTCTATAGTCTAGTCTATAGTCTAGTCTATAGTCTAGTCTATAGTCTAGTCTATAGTCTAGTCTATAGTCTAGTCTATAGTCTAGTCTATAGTCTATTCTATAGTCTAGTCGATAGTCTATTCCATAGTCTAGTCTATAGTCTAGTCTATAGTCTAGTCTATAGTCTAGTCTATAGTCTAGTCTATAGTCTAGTCTACAGTCTATTCCATAGTCTAGTATATAGTCTAATCTATACTCTAGTCTATAGACTAGATTATAGTCTAGTATCACCTAAAAATTTTTAGTTAATGTAATCTGAATTACTCATATTTTCCGTTAAAAATTGTATTTGAAAACCCTAAAGTCGGCTGCAGATTCTTAAACAAATTGAAAAAATTTTGAAAAATTTATGATCATTTCCTAAAAAATCAATATTTGTCTTTAGAATGTATTATAAATGAATTCAAATTAAAGAAACGTCACGAAATTTAATGAATTTTATTAAACGAATTTGAGTGAAGAAAATGATAATGATAAATAGATGAAAAATTTTAAAATTTAAACGACTTACCAGTAGAATCTCCTTACTCCTTTACTGAGAGTTAATTTCCTTTATATTCCAATGGGGTTTCACTAAATAATTTAATATGGGATAAAAAAGCCACAAATGGCTTATTTTTTATGAAACACTAATTTTTAATTTTTATAAAATATGCAAAATAATTTAATAAAACACTGATATTTTTTTTAATTTTTTTTATTTTATTAACATATTTTTATTTAATTTTTTATTTAATTACTTCGATTTTTTCACTTTTATTTAATTTAATTTTATTTTATTCACTTTTTTATTAAATTACTAAAAAAACAAAAGGAATGTTCTTTTAATTAACTTTTTTACATTTTCCTCTTTTTATTCTAAAAGGTACGCAAAATGCTACCCATTAAAACCCTAACGCATCACTATCACTACCACCTACCCAACACACATAACAAACAAAATTTCTTTGGCCTTAAACATTTTTGCAAACAAAACAAAATGGCCGCTTGCAAATTTGCATCTACATTTTTCGCACACGATTTTCTCGAAAAATAATAGAAAATTTCACTTAAAAACATTTGTATCATATTACCACCTAATTAGACTACATTTTTACAAAAAAATATTATAATTTTCTTTAATTTTTACCACTTTAATTAAATTTTTATTAATGCGCACACTAATTACACGGACTATTACGTTCTTAACTCCTCGACGCCTGACAAATAACTAGAGAAGCTGTCAAAGTGATTTGTTACTTTTAGTTGTATTTTTTTAGGAAGGAAGCTTAAAACTTCAAAAGTTTTGTTAGATTTTTTAGTACTAGTTAGCAAAGACTTCAACCATAAAGGAAACTTTGAATATTTTATAAGGTTTATATTTTATAAAGGAAATTATAATCAAACCTTAGCATAGAATAGAGAAAATTTAAAGAATTTAGGTTTGATTTTTTTATAAAATACGAAAATTAATATTAATTTAATGTCGTAATTCAGCTAAAATTTAAACAATTTTATTAAAATTTGTAAAAATTTAATAATAAACTTAATAACAATAAAGCTTTTACTTTGAAATATTCATTAGGTTCTTGAAATGGTTCGTGTCTTTGCTGCTAAGAAGTAAAGACAAAAAGCTTCTGTTATACTAAGTACACTCCCGTATATTTGATTAGGTTTACAATTTTATTCGCATTATAATCAAAGAAAATTCCTAAAATTAATTGAAAGTTTATATGTGTGTTAATTTAATAATTTTTTTGTGGCTAAAATTTCTGAAATGATTAAAATTAACCGATATTAGAACTTGATTGGATATCAGGAACATTTTTGTATGCACATTTTTGATAAAATAATTGTTGTATCAAATTCAAGACTTAGAGAGCCTTTATTAACTTTTACACAATTTAGAAAGAAGCAAAATTTTATGATCACTTTAGTATTCCATCAGAAATCGATTTTTATATTGATAAATACCGCTTCAAAATAGAAAATAGCAAAATTTAGATACATACTACTAAAAATTTTAAAATTAAAAAATTTTAATTAGAAAAAAATATAGTATACTAGCTATACCCAGTGTGCTTTGCTACCCTACAAGCAATATAAATTAAAATCTCTTTATTTTTTGTTTTTTTTATTCATATGGGAGGTGTCACGCCCCCTATTTGTAATAATCCAATTTACTACCCAAATGTTCACATGGATGACAAAGTTGTTCGGGAAAAATTTGAGGATAATAGCTCTAATAATTTCCCAGATATACAAATTTGTGTGTTTAATTCATATGAGGGGTGCCACACCCCTTATTGCTAGTCCACCAATTTATTCCCCAAATGTTAACATGGATGACAAAGTTGTTAGTGCAAAATTTGAGGATTCTAGCTGCAATGACGTCTCACATAAATATATTATAATTTTTTGTATTTAATTCATATGAGAGGTGCCACGCCCCTATTGCTAATTCGACAATTTATTACCTAAATGTTCACATGGATGTCAAAGTTGTTCCTGCAAAATTACGGATTCTAGCTCTAAGCGTTTTTCATTTCACATTTTTGTATTTAATTCATATGTGAGGTGTCACGCCCCCTATTTGTAGTACTTCCATTTTTCCTACAAATTGTTTATATGGATTTCAATGTTGCCCGTACAAACTTTTAGAATTCTATACAAATTTTTGTCTTTAGGTGCCACGCCCCCTAATGCTAGTCCTCCCATTTTTACTTCTAATATGGATCTCAAAATTGTCCATACATATTTTGAGGACTCTAGTTGTACCATATTCTGAGATATTCGAATTGTGAAGAAGTGGGCGTGACAACCCTATTACTCCTTCCAGATATAGAGGAACATAAAGTGAAAATGTCAGGAAGATCGCTTCAGTGGCTTAGTATCCTATAAGGTACAAATAAACATACATACATTGATGTACATTAGGGTGTCCCGTGGACCACTTTTTTGTAGGAATACCTCGCAAAGGATGCATATTTAAAAAAGGGCTCAGTTCCCTACCAGCGATTGAGAAGTATTCCTATATGATATTTATAAATGGTCAGTTCCTCGCGACACTCTAATGTACATATTTTTAAGAAAAACCCACCCGCTGCTACTGAAAAATTGTGATCTCTCATATTTTTCATCAATAATTGATTTTTGCAGATCTTAGTTTCCAAACCAGCGATTAAGAATCTTGATCTCAATACAATATGCTAAAAAATTGTCTGCAAACTTTTCGCTATGGGTCTCAAATTCGGTAATTTTGAGCTGATTATGAGATTTTTTTTAAATTTTAAGATTCTTAAATTTAAATTTTCTAGAGTAGTTTTGGTCCAAAAAATGTTTTTTAGTGGCATATTTTACCGGGAGTGTTGTAATGGGTTTTGGGGGGGGTATGATAAAAAGGTTCTTATTTTGTTAAACTTTTTTTCCATTACCTTTTCCTTCCACCCTGTTCTCTCTTTCTTTCTTTTATTAGAACATCAATTAAGAGTAAGTAAGAATATTATGATTTTCTGAAATTTTTTAAAATCACAAATATAAAATTAATTATTAAATTAGTGTAAAATTTTAACGGATATCCGAATAAAACATATATAGATCCCAGCCTTTCTAAAATAACACCGTTATCAGTTATCTCATTTTCTTAACACAAATACGGAAATTCCTAAAGCGGAAAAAAATGTGTAACAAAAAATTAGTTTTTTAACTAAAAGTGCCCACTGTGAAGTTATTTACCGTATGATATTAGTAACACTTTGTATATATTTAAAGAACTTGTATATGACTATATAAATATGGACCCGTGTTGAGGATCGGTACTTTGTGTTTTGCAAATTTGTTATTCAAATCAATATATTTTTTTCAAAATGGACCAAGTTTGGATAGTGATGCTGAGGATAGTGTCTGCTTAAATAGGCCAAATTTTATTTTACATGCTTCTACATTAAGTTCTTCTTCTCAGATCATATAAAATTTGTATATAAATAGTTCCGAGGAAAATTTGTTTTTATAGGGAAATCTCCAAAAAACCCCCTACATGTTGCAACTTTAGATGCGTCTAAATTTTTAAAGGGACATGATAACTGTTGATAATTTTTAGAAACTTATCAGAAAACTAGAAAATATATTTTTAAACTTTATACGACTCTTCGTAGGCCCGCTACATTTAAAAAACTTAAAATAGATCGGGAAAATTTAAGAATAAAAAAATTTTAACTTAAATATATCTTAAACCAAAGGAAAGAACCCACACAAGTATGTAATTTTTTGTAAATCTTCCCAAGAACTAATTCAGATCATAAATGGATTTTTGGTGATTAAAAAAAAAATAATAATAATAACCGGGGTGAACAAGTTTGAGGGGCTACTCATTGGCTCCCATTCCGACCTCGACCACCAACAATTGTGAATTAACTAGAAAACAGCTCCAAACATGTGAAATTTTATTCTAATAGTTTTAATATATACAACAAATTTTAATATATACAATAGAGGATTTCGAAAAATACTATTTTATTTGGTAAAATTTTAAGAATTTGTTCTTTACTGTTATGAATCTAAAATTTCAGATCAAAGGAATCATATATCTGAAGATTAAGTAAAATCGAATAATGTTAACCCATAAACTGGGAGGATGAAAATCAAATTATACAACGCCGTAGTGAAATATTATTTAGTTTGCCATCGATTTAAATGGAACTTGAAAAAAATATATAGTAAAGATTCATATTTATAATGACATCGAAAAAATTTGATATTAACCCTTAAACGTAAATATGTTTATTTAATGTTATAATATTTCCATAATATGTATATGAATTAAATAATCAATACCATATTCCGATAGAGCGGATATCAGATACGGTTTCAGCACCTAAAAATATATGAAATCGAGTCAAATTGGTTCATTTTGTGTTATTTCAATTTTGCATAACAAAGTAAAAACTGAATTAAATTCTTTTTTTTTATCATATTAACATTAACATTTTCATAAATTATTCAATAATTATATATTTCTAAACGTTTTCATATAATTATAATTAATCCACTTTAAAAATCTTAATTTAATTTGCTTTTTAATATTCTCAAGTTATACCAGCTAAAACATATACAAAATAGTAACCTTATTCAAATGTTCCGCAGTGTACATGCGTAAGTATGTAAGTACTAAAAGTTCTAAACTTTATTGCAAAAGCTCACTTGCATCTGTCATATTATTGTATTAGTGACAACCTGTTGACGTTTTCTTCTTTTAGTTAGTTGACAGCCGCCGAGGAGTTAAGAACGTAGTGATTAACAAAATTAGTATACGCGTTAATAAAATTCCGTTTAAAGTGGTTAATAATTAAGAAAATTTAAATATTTTTGCATTAAAATATAGTTTAGTGTGAGTGTAATGCAATAAATAATGTTTTAAGTTGGAAATCTTTGTAATTCGTATGAAAATCCTGCTGAAAAAAAGTAAATGCAAATTTTTGCTGTCGCCATATTTAATTGTTTGCCGAAAGAAAAAATAGTTAAGTACTAGTGTTGCGTGTAGGGAGGTGTCAGAGATGGTACTTGTACCATTTTACGGTGTGTTTAAGTGAAATCAGGGACTTTAGTAAAAAGTAAATTAAAAGGAACTTTTTAGTTTGTTTTGGAAAATGTAATTAAATAAAAAGTGAATAAATGTAAAAAAGTGTTTATATGTTTTTGTTGATAAAAATTTTAATTGTTTAAAATAAAAAAAAAAAAAATAAAAATAATTATAAAAGGCAAATTTTGGTTATATTTTAAAATTTAATAAAATAAAAAGTGAATAAATGAAAAAAATTTCTTAAAATTTAATTAACAAATATCATTCGTTCATAGAAAACTTTTATTGAAAAAAATTAAAATAATATACATTGTCATGTTAATACCCGATTCAATGGAATGGAATACGGCGAGCTTAACAACTTTTTGAAGAAAAACAAATTTGGAAAAGTAAGTCAGTTTTTTTATTGGTTTTATTATATATTTTATATGAATTATATTTAAATGTTTGAGGGTACAAGGATATTTTTTGCTCAAAAACTATTTTAACCTAAATACATTGTCCATTATTCTTTCAATTCTGTAATAACGCTCGGATCAGGACTATCATGATAATATGTGAACACTTTCATTGCCCATTAATAATTTATTTTTATATGAAAATCTCAAATTGGTTAAATATCTTTAAATGAAGCTATAAATTTGAATTAAAGCTAAATTTAACATAAAGTGCTTTATTAAAAAATAAGTTACATTTTAGTTGTTCTGTTAACTGGTATATGGTATCATATGATAGGCCTTGAATAAAATATAATAAAAATGTATTAAACATTATTCATTATTCATCATATCATATAGAGATCCATTCAAAAATATAGTGTGTTTCTGGGTTTTCTAACTTCCAAGTTAATTTTGTTTTCTCACTATTATTTTAAATATTGGAGAAATGAAGAAATAGCTACCTGAACTCTTTTGGGCAATTTTTGCTAGAACTAATTGGTGACAAGTTACACCCGTTTGAATAAAACCCTGTATGATCAAAATGTCCAACTTTGACCCCCTATAAGTCCGGCAGTTCTTGACCAAAATAGAGCTGAAAATTTGTGTCTGGCTTACTGGTCCAATAGTACTCACCTTGGTGCAAATTTCATCCAAATCGGAAGTCATCGATTTTAAAACTTGGGTCACTTGACACGAAATTGCCCATATGAGTATAAACATGAATGTGTGTTTGGATGGACGCATTGACTCTATAGAAAGCTGAACGGCTGGGCCGATTTTTCTGATTTTTTTTCTCTGATACTTCTCAATCTCTTCCTGTATGTCTGAAAGGAACTATAGGCTACTTTTTACTTCAAAATTTTAAGTGAGCGATGAGCCACGCCCTTATACAAAATAGGTATTAAAAGTCGTATAAGTATATCTGAGAGAATATAACAGCTAGAGTCCTCATTTTTTCGGAGGAACTTTAGTAGTATCAACTTGAATGTTTAGGACAAAAAAGGGTGGACTAGCAGTTAGGGCGTGGCATCTACCATACGAATTAAATACTAAAATTCGTTTATCTTGGAAACTATTGTAGATAGAATCTTAAAATTATCCACATTGACCTTTAACATACATGAGAATATTGAGGGGGGATATGGGTGGACTTTCATAAGGAGGTCTTGGCATCTGCCATAATGATTAGAGCTAAAATTTTGCACGAACTACTTAGACATCCATCAAAACATTTGGGTACCTCCCATATAAATTCAATTCAAAAATTCGTTTATCTAGGAAACTATTGAAGCTAGAATCTTAAAATTTTGCACATAGAACTTTAACATCCATTTGATGGTACATCCCGTATGAGTTAAAAACAAAAAATCGTATATCTGGGAAACTGTTAAAGTTAGAATATCAAAAATCGTAAAGAGGTTTTTTTTTACATATTTATATTGACTTTAGGATGCAAAGCACACTGGGTATAGCTAGTGTATATATTAAAAATTTTAGACTTTTTATAAAATTACGCCCAAAGTATAACAAGTAGTCCGACTCTCACGTACACGATATTCCACCTCCACATTTACGGGTGCTGTGTGAATTCAACACCTTGGTGAGAAATATTATTGTGTCAAAATACTTCAAATCTCTACTTACATTTTCGAATAAATAGCTGGTTCTACGCGAAATCTCATCTGTCCACATAAAAAGTAAAATTTTTTAAAATACTTTTACGAAATTTTTTCTTTAAAATTCCGTTTATTTTGAGCAAACTGAAAATTTTATTTATTATTGACATTTATTTTTTGTTGTGGTAGAATTTTAATTTAGAAGCAGAGTTACATTTTTTTGTATTGAAAATTCAAACAAATAAAATTTTATGAATTTTTATAAAACTCTGTATGTCTGGTGAAAATTTTAAATGCTCTAATACATATACATTTTTGTTACTAATACAAATTTAGAGTTAGGTACTTTTTCACTAACACATGCTTAGAGTTAGGTACTGCTGTCAAAGAGTCGGACTACTTGTTATACTTTGATTACGCCCATAAATAAAATTTTGGACATCTTATTGAACGAATTCCCTAATATTGAAATTTGACCTTTGACCCTCACAGTATAGGATTGCCCGATTTGAATTAAACTTCTGAACCCAGGGGTTCAGTTATTGTCAGTGTTAGTTAGTTTAATAGGCGCGATAGACAATTGAGTTACAAAATTTCCAAATTACGTGGCTTTATGAATATCTGTAAGTATCTATTCAGATAAATAAAATAATATGCTTGATAATGACTACTCATTACCAAGTAATGTATGAAATAACTACAATTAATTACAAAAAAAAAAAAGGATTTTTTCTGTGAATGAATGAAGAAAATATGATTTATCGTATCAGGAAACAATTGAATTCTGTGAATTGAATTACTTACTGAGTCTTACCGCCCGTGTGTCCATGTAAACTTTGTTATAAAAGTACAGGTTGCAATTGGTAAGACAATTTGGTTCAAATCATTATTTATTTAATTCTTATTTCGTCAAGAGACCATACAACTGATGAAACCCCTTCGTCCATATCTGGACGAAACTCTCTTAATCAAATTGTCATGGAAGTCGCAAAAATGCTCTCATTCTGAGGCATATGTTTCTTCTTTTGGCATTTTTTTAATCAGTTCATTATTAAATTTATACCACAAATTTATATGTTGAATTAACTATTTTTCTTAATTTATATTATAAATTTTAAATATTTTGCAAATTGCAATTGTTTTTTTTTTATTTTCGTCGCCATTTTGACAAGTTCTCATCTATTTTTTATTTTCTTTTATGTGGCATTCTATTTCTTACAATTAATTTGACATTTCATAAATTTATTAAACAAGTGGAGACTTGGTGAGTTATTTAATATCACACACAGATGGCACTACTACACAATTTTAATATGAGTTTTTATCTTCATTCCCAACTGTAAAGCTCACTTGCATCTCTCATAACATTGTATTAGTGACAACCTGTTGACGTTTTCTTTCTTTTAGTTAGTTGACAGCCGCCGAGGAGTTAAGAACGTAGTGATTAGTAAAATTAGTGTAAGCGTTAATAAAATTTATTTTAAAGTTGTAAATAATTAAGCAAATTTAAATCTTTTTGCATTAAAATATGGTTTAGTATGAGTGTAATGCAATAAATATTGTTTTAAGTCGGAAATCTTTGTAATTTGTATGAAAATCGTGTTGAAAAAAAGTAAATGCAAATTTTTGCTGTCGCCATTTTTAATTGTTTGCCGAAAGAAAAAATAGTTAAATACTAGTGTTGCATGTAGGGAGGTGTCAGAGATGGTACTTGTACCATTTTTCAGTGTTTTTAAATGAAAATAGGGACTTTAGTAAATAAGTAAATTAAAAGGAACTTTTTAGTTTTTGTTTGAAAATTGAGTTAAATAAAAAGTGAATAAATGTGAAAAAAGTGTTTATATGTTTTTGCTGATAAAACTTTTAATTGTTTAAAATAAAAAAATAAAAAGAAAAATTATAAAATGCTAATATTCGGTTATATTTTCAAATTTCATTAAATAAAAAAAAAAAATAAATAAACGAGAAAATTTCTTAAAATTAAATTAATAAAAATCAGTCGTTTATAGAAAATTTGGTAAAACAGAAAAACACAATTGCACGACGAGCTTAACAATTTGTCGAGGAAAAATAAAATTAGAAAAGTAAGTCAGTTTTTTATTGATTTCATTGTATTTAATATGATATTTAAATTTTTGAAGATACTTATATACTTTTTGATCAAAACTTTCTTTAGGCAAATTTTGACGTCCATAAAATGTCTATTATTCTTTAAATTATGTAATAATGCTCCAATTAGTACAACAATTGCATATAAATGTATGTATATATAATCTAAAAACTCTAAAATTTGCAAAAAGGGGAAAAAATATATTCTCTTAAATTTTTCATTTAAAATAAAATTTTAGATCTTCAAATATTACTCTAAATTCCCCCAATTCTTTCTTGGAATATTTTTCACTAAGGTTTCATAATAATTTCATATTGAATAATTTGAATTTCACAGTTTAGGGATTAATATAAATAAGTTTTACTAAAATTTCAGATATATGTTTGCGATTATCTGAAATTTTATATTCTGAAAAGTTTTTATAAAAATGCATAACTGTAAAAAATTAAGCTTGATTTCCAAAAATTCTACAAAAAATTATCAAAAAGCTAAAAAATAAAATTGCAGGTACCGCTAGTGTTTGCGAAATATTGAGATAATTTTATTGATATTGAACTTATTCTAAAAATTCTAACTGATAGTGTTTTTCTAATCTTTTGAATTTTTGGGGTATATTGGTGCCGTAAAAAGTTAGCTTTGTTTTTTCGCTGCTATTTTAAATATCAAAGTACTTACTATATGTTCAAAACATTTTATTAAATTACACCAACATTTCCAAAATTGGCTACAAATATATTTTATTTAAACTGTTTAAGACTTGTGTCTTTTTATTACAACAATATTAGTTCTTCCAAATTTAAATCGCAGGAACAGCTAAACTATTAGATATACATATAACAAAGTTTTACTTAATCTTCCAAACAAATGTAAGAGTTGTTAAAAAAGTTTTATTGTGAACTGAAATTTGAATTTTGTAAATATCAGATTTTCGCTAAGGTATAAACTCGTATTCCAGCAACTATAAAAAATTTTTATATAATAAAATAAATCTTTAGAATATTTTAGTTAGTTAGTTTTTTGTTGGAAGGAAACAATTTACATATATGGAGACTATTGGGATATATTTGAAAATTTGAATTTTTTCCATAAAATTTTTTTTCTTTAAACCAAAATAATTAGCAAATTTAACTAATATACTTTTCCGTAATAAATATTATATTATTTAAAAATTTCACAAAGAAATTTCCTAAAACTAATGTTTTTAAAAATTTGCTTTATTTTTCCTTAAAGTATCACAAAAGGTACTTCTGCACAGTACTTATATTAAACTAACATATGTACCCAGCAAAAATTTTCATTACCTAGTAATCTAGAAAGTAATATTGCAATCACGTGGAAACTAATTACTTTTGGGGTGAATAACTAATTATTTTTGTTCGACGAGGTTCAAATAATATGTACCTACCTTAAACAAATTAATAAATGGTTACTAATTTGATTACAAAAACTTTGCGAAATAACTAGTTACAAATAAACCTACAAATATGTTATGTTATAGCTAGTTATTTTGGGCCGACTTTGTATGTAGAAAACAAAAAATAAAAAAATTCCTCTGCCGGGATTTGAACCCAGGCATTCAGTTGTTTTCTATATTTCTCACTCCAGCCGCTTACTCGATGCTCCATTAACATGTTGCTTTTTGTAATTTTGAGAACGGCTTTTTACAAAAATATATAAATGAATGTCATTTTGAAAAAAATAAACAGTATCCAGCAGGGCTCGAACCACGAACCCCCTGTTTGTTAAATGAACGACCTAGACAATTGAGCCATAACAAATCCAAATTGTTTTGTTCTTTACCAGTAATAACCTATTCAGCTAAATGAAATAATGTGGATGATAATGAACACTCATTACCAAGTAATATATGAAATAACTACTGGCTATTACCAAAAATTTCAGATTTTTTGCTGGGTATGTACTATGTACATACATATGTATGTATTTACGTACACATACATACATATGTATGTATGCATATATGTATTTAACTTCTCGGCGCCTGTCAAATAACTAGAGAAGCTTTCAAGTGAATTGCAATTGTTTTTTACTGAGTAGGAAAACTTAAGAAGCTTTTTTAAATTTTTAGTACTCGATAATGATGTAAGCATCAATAACTCCATTCAAGTTTATTGAAAAAGGAAATTCTACAATAACACCCATAACGTCATATCATTTCCATATGAACAGCTATAAACAGACTGAAAGCACTGAGTTGAAGTTTTATATATGTA